>NW_027464993.1:40000-52500 GCF_043290135.1 Rhipicephalus microplus
AAATGCCGATCCGGCTGCCTACTTTAGCCAACAGGTGGAGCCAGGCGCGCCGTACTTGCGCGGCACTTCCCACGTCCACCGAAGTCGGTGCCAAGGACCACTTTCGGCGCCGGAGCCGCGTACGAGCCTACTCGAGGCGGAAGAACGAAGCCAGCAAGGGCCTGGCCGCAAGTGCGTTCAATTGTCGGGACGTCCAAGTCCCTCGTTCTTCCGTGCTTCCTCTTTCGGCAAGTCGTTGCGGCACCTTCCCAAAGCGCGCAGACCCGCTAATCGCGACGAGCGCGACGTGGCCGTGCCGCCTTTCCCTCGGCAGCAAGCAAAACGCCTGGCAACGTCGACGCTCCCCTAACCGCGATCTCGCACCGTGTTTCGTGTGGCGAATTCAAAAGCCGGCCGGCGCTGCTGCAACCATTACGGTCGGTACGCATACGCCGCGGAGGGCGGGACGGTCATCGGAGCGTGCGGTTCCTCCATCGAGTACTGCGCACCTCGGCCGTCGCATCGCCGTGCCATGACCGGCCGCGCGTCAACGCGAACCGGTGCCAGCGAGATCCCTCGCCTGCAAGAACCGACCGGCAGCCTCCGTCACCCGAGGACGCGGAGGCGCTTGCCGCGGACGGCGGGACGGTATGCACTGGTGCACAGCGGACCCGTCACATCGCCAGTTCCTTGACCGACCGCCGACGCTTGTGCCGTTCCTCTCGTACTTGGCAGTCGCCGCGCGATTGTCGGGTCTCGTTCTTGCACGCTCGAACGGTCGGGAGGGCACTCGGCTGGCGTTTCGGGAACGCGCAGCCTCGCCTTCTACCGACGTAACCACGACTCGCCGTTCGCGCTCCGCCGCTCCTGTTTACAGTACTAGGCGGTCCCGCAGCGGTCGGGTCGCGCATTTCGAGCGCTTCGAGCCACGGTGCAGTGGCGGGTCGAAAGCCGACCTATGAGTGCGTTGCGCCGTTTGTACCCGCGTCCGCCACCTGGCCGACCGTCCAAGGTCGCGGTGTTGGCGTCCGCTGGGCGCAACAATTTGTCACGGGGTGCCGCTCCACATTCAGGCAGCCCCGTGGGGAAAAGCCGACCCCGCGTCCAAACGGGGTCAGCGGCAGAAAGTGTCGGGCGCAGACGCAGCTGAGGCGCTCACCCTTCACAATCCGTTAATGATCCTTCCGCAGGTTCACCTACGGAAACCTTGTTACGACTTTTACTTCCTCTAAATGATCAAGTTTGGTCATCTTTCCAACAGACCGGCGCAACCGAAAGGCCGCGCCGGACATCGGTCCGAAGACCTCACTAAATCATTCAATCGGTAGTAGCGACGGGCGGTGTGTACAAAGGGCAGGGACGTAATCAACGCGAGCTTATGACTCGCGCTTACTGGGAATTCCTCGTTCAAGGGGAACAATTGCAAGCCCCTATCCCAATCACGAAAGAAGTTCCACGGGTTACCCAGTCTTTTCAGACAGGGATAAAGACACGCTGCTTCCTTCAGTGTAGCGCGCGTGCGGCCCCGGACATCTAAGGGCATCACAGACCTGTTATTGCTCTGTTTCGTGCGGCTAGGAGCCGCTTGTCCCTCTAAGAAGGTTGTAAGGTGCTGGGAACCCCGCACCTATTTAATAGGCTAGAGTCTCGTTCGTTATCGGAATTAACCAGACAAATCGCTCCACCAACTAAGAACGGCCATGCACCACCATCCACCGAATCAAGAAAGAGCTCTCAATCTGTCAATCCTCCCAGTGTCCGGGCCGGGTAAGTTTTCCCGTGTTGAGTCAAATTAAGCCGCAGGCTCCACTCCTGGTGGTGCCCTTCCGTCAATTCCTTTAAGTTTCAGCTTTGCAACCATACTTCCCCCGGAACCCAAATACTTTGGTTTCCCGGAAGCTGCCCGCCGAGTCATTTGAGTAACTCAGGCGGATCGCTGGTTGGCATCGTTTATGGTCAGAACTAGGGCGGTATCTGATCGCCTTCGAACCTCTGACTTTCGTTCTTGATCAATGAAAACATTCTTGGCAAATGCTTTCGCAGTAGTTCGTCTTGCGACGGTCCAAGAATTTCACCTCTAGCGCCGCAATACGAATGCCCCCGTCCGTCCCTCTTAATCATTACCTCGTATTCCAAAAACCAACAGAACAGAAACGAGGTCTTGTTCTATTATTCCATGCAAGTTTATTCAGGCGACTCGCCTGCGTTGAGCACTCTAATTTTTTCAAAGTAAAAGCACCGGCCATCTCGAGGCACACAATGAAGTGCACCAAGAAAGAACCGGCATGATGTTCAGTCCGAGCCGTCGCATCGGGTAGATGCACTACTCGTCTGGAACTGAGATCCAACTACGAGCTTTTTAACCGCAGCAGCTTTAGTATACGCTATTGGAGCTGGAATTACCGCGGCTGCTGGCACCAGACTTGCCCTCCAATTGATCCTCGTTAAAGGATTTAGAGTGTACTCATTTCAATTACGGGGCCTCAAAAGAGTCCCGTATTGTTATTTTTCGTCACTACCTCCCCGTGCCGGGAGTGGGTAATTTGCGCGCCTGCTGCCTTCCTTGGATGTGGTAGCCGTTTCTCAGGCTCCCTCTCCGGAATCGAACCCTGATTCTCCGTTACCCGTAACAACCATGGTAAGCAAGTAACCTACCATCGAAAGTTGATAAGGCAGACACTTGAAAGAAACGTCGCCGGCTCGTGGCCATGCGATCAGCACAAAGTTATCCAGAGTCACCACACAATACGGGCCGAAACCCGATCGATCTTGGTCTAATAAAAGCACCCGTTACCCAAAGGGCTCCAGGCTCACTGCATGTATTAGCTCTAGAATTGCCACAGTTATCCAAGTAGGAAGAAACGATCTAAGGAACCATAACTGATTTAATGAGCCATTCGCGGTTTCGCCTTATTTCGGCATGTACTTAGACATGCATGGCTTAATCTTTGAGACAAGCATATGATTACTGGCAGGATCAACCAGGTAATCGTTCGACTGCGCGTCCGTCCTCGCCTTCGGCGGGCCGGACGCAGTCTGTGTGCGGCGGAGGCCACCTTCAGGCGCCCCAACACGCTTATTTTGCACTCCGAGATGACGGCGTTCGAGCTCGCTACGGCACAACCTTCCCGAAAGACGAGTGGGAGCCGTGCGGCAAGAAGCACGTTCATGCTCGCTCTTTTTCGTTGCATCGACTCGGTCGCGCCGTGCGGGTTGCCCAAGCCCGCTGCACTGTCGGTGGACCGGCCGGAACTAGCAACGGAGCCGAGACTGCAAAGCCGCCAGACGACGGGTCACGCCCGCGTCTTCGGCGCTTTCGCATCTGAATCGCCCGAGGACGACACGGAACACACCTCGATATCGTGGTAAAACGGCACCGTCCGACAACCAGCCCCTAACGCATCAAGCGGATGAGGCTGCAGACGACTGCCGTGGATTCCCCTGGAGCAGACCCGAGGACACGCTTGACGAGGCCGAAGCCCGCCGCATATCAGACACCCGGTCGCTTTCGCGTACGCCGCTCACGAGAACCCCCACATAATAGCAGCGATAAGTACCCAGACCTCCTTGGGCACTAATACGAGCGTACTCGAGAAAATTTCACCGCGGGTGTGCCCCGAAACGTGTGGCACGTTGAGCGTGCCACAAGTCTACGTCGCTCTCAAACCCGCCGAGGTCGTAGAATTTGCGACCCTACTCACGAAATTCCCACCGAGGATACGGCCGCAAACGTACCGCACCTTGGGTAGGCCACGAGTTTGTGCAACACTACGCTGACGGCACAGCACCGAGGTCGTGCGCGCACGCACGGGAAAATTCCGCCGCGGTTTCTGCCGAAAACGTGAGGCACCACGACTCTCCGCAAGTTCGCGTCGACTGCGAAAGACCGAAGTCGTGAACGACGTGTCCGCTACTCGCCGCCGACACGCTGGACACCAAACGTACAACGACTCGACGGCGTCGTAGAGGCCCACGACGCGGTTTTCCTTAACGACGTCTCGGCGTGGCACCGACAGGTTAGAACGGCCGACCAACGTTCCCTGTCCGCCGTTCGGCTCAGTCGAAGGGCTCGGCGACTTCGGCAACGCTGCGAAGCCGCACGGTGACGCACGCCATGTCCCCATTTTTTTTTTTTTTTTCTTTCTGCGTCTGCCGGGGTGCCCCTATAATAGCAGCGATAAGCACCCAGACCGCCGTGGGTCGCTCGCCCCGGCTGACGTGGTTTTTCGTACTCCTGCGGCGGTCGCCGTCAAGCACGTCCAAATACGCTACTTTCGTGGGCGCATTCACGCTCTTTCGCTTCGCCGGAGTGCCAGCACTCACTCTGCCAAAAACGGCGAACATCCGAGCGGCGGTTCCCACTTTTGCGTCGGCGTCGCAAACCCCGCCCCGGCAGACGAGGTTTGCCGTACTCGTGCGACGGTGGCCGGCGGGCACGTCGAAAGACGCCGATATCGTGCGCGAATTGGCGCACCTTGGCTTCACCGGAGTGCCGCCACTGACTCCTCCAAAAACGGCGAAGATCCGAGCGGCGCTTCCCACTTTCGCATCGGCGTCCCGAACTCCGCCCCGGCTGACGCGGTTTACCGTACTCGTGCGACGGTCGCCGGCGAGCACGTGGAAAGACGCCGATATCGTGCCCGAATCGGCTCCGTTCGGCTTCGCCGGAGTGCCAGCACTGGCTCGGCGAAAGACGACGAACATCCGAGCGACGGTTCTCACTATTGCGTACGCGTCGCAAACCCCGCCCCGGCAGACGCACTTTGCCGTACTCGTGCGACGGTCGCCGGCGAGCACGTAGAAAGACGCCGATATCGTGCCGGAATCGGCCCCGTTTGGCTTCGCCGGAGTGCCAGCACTCACTCGGCCACAAACGGCGAACATCCGAGCGGCGGTTCCCACTTAGCCGTCGGCGTCCCGAACTCCGCCCCGGCAGACGCGGTTGCCGAGCTCGTGCGACTAGCGACCGCGAAGCCGTCTCGCGACGCCGCTTTCGTGCGCGGCTCCCACTGCGACCTGGGTCACCCGAGGTCGACGAGCAAGAAAGAATGTCGAAAAAAAATTTTTTTTTTTTTTGCGTCTGCCGGGGTGCCCCTATAATAGCAGCGATAAGCACCCAGACCGCCATGGGTCGCTCGCCCCGGCTGACGTGGTTTTTCGTTTTCCTGCGGTGGTCGTCGTCAAGCACGTCCAAACACGCCACTTTCGTGGGCGCATTCGCGCTCTTTCGCTTCGCCGGAGTGCCAGCACTCACTCTGCCAAAAACGGCGAACATCCTAGTGGCGGTTCCCACTTTTGCGTCGGCGTCGCCAACCCCGCCCCGGCATACGCGGTTTGCCGTACTCGTGCGGCGGTGGCCGGCGGGCACGTCGAAAGACACCGATATCGTGCGCGAGTCGATGCTTCTTGGTCTCGCAGGAGGGCCGCCACTCACTCCTGCAAAAACGGCGAAGATCCGAGCGGCGCTTCCCACTTTTTCGTCGGCATCGCAAACCTCGCCCCGGCAGACGCGCTTTGCCGTACTCGTGCGACGGTCGCCGGCGAGCACGTCGAAATACGCCGATATCGTGCCCGAATCGGCCCCGTTTCGCTTCGCCGGAGTGCCAGCACTCACTCGGCCAAAAACGGCGAACATCCGAGCAGCGGTACCCACTTAGCCGTCGGCATCCCGAACTCCGCGCCGGCTGACGCGGTTGCCGAGCTCGTGCGACTAGCGACCGCGAACGCGTCTCGCGACGCCGCTTTCGTGCGCGGCTCCCATTGCGACCTGGGTTACCCGAGCTCGACCAGCAAAAAAGAAGGTCGAAAAAAAATTTTTTTTTTCTGCGTCTGCCGGGGTGCCCCTATAATAGCAGCGATAAGCACCCAGACCGCCGTGGGTCGCTCGCCCCGGCTGACGTGGTTTTTCGTACTCCTGCAGCGGTCGCCGTCAAGCACGTCCAAATACGCCACTTTCGTGGGCGCTTTCGCGCTCTTTCGCGTCGCCGGTGTGCCAGCACTCACTCTGCCAAAAACGGCGAACATCCTAGTGGCGGTTCCCACTTTTGCGTCGGCGTCGCCAACCCCGCCCCGGCATACGCGGTTTGCCGTACTCGTGCGGCGGTGGCCGGCGGGCACGTCGAAAGACACCGATATCGTGCGCGAGTCGATGCTTCTTGGTCTCGCAGGAGGGCCGCCACTCACTCCTGCAAAAACGGCGAAGATCCGAGCGGCGCTTCCCACTTTTTCGTCGGCATCGCAAACCTCGCCCCGGCAGACGCGCTTTGCCGTACTCGTGCGACGGTCGCCGGCGAGCACGTCGAAATACGCCGATATCGTGCCCGAATCGGCCCCGTTTCGCTTCGCCGGAGTGCCAGCACTCACTCGGCCAAAAACGGCGAACATCCGAGCAGCGGTACCCACTTAGCCGTCGGCATCCCGAACTCCGCGCCGGCTGACGCGGTTGCCGAGCTCGTGCGACTAGCGACCGCGAACGCGTCTCGCGACGCCGCTTTCGTGCGCGGCTCCCATTGCGACCTGGGTTACCCGAGCTCGACCAGCAAAAAAGAAGGTCGAAAAAAAATTTTTTTTTTCTGCGTCTGCCGGGGTGCCCCTATAATAGCAGCGATAAGCACCCAGACCGCCGTGGGTCGCTCGCCCCGGCTGACGTGGTTTTTCGTACTCCTGCAGCGGTCGCCGTCAAGCACGTCCAAATACGCCACTTTCGTGGGCGCTTTCGCGCTCTTTCGCGTCGCCGGTGTGCCAGCACTCACTCTGCCAAAAACGGCCAACATCCGAGCGGCGGTTCCCACTTTTGCGTCGGCGTCGTAAACCCCGCCCCGGCAGACGCGGTTTGCCCTACTCGTTCGACGGTCGCCGGCGAGCGCGTCGAAAGACGCCGATATCGTGCGCTAATTGGCGCTCCTTGGCTTCTCCGGAGTGCCGCCACTCACTCCTCCAAAAACGGCGAAGATCCGAGCGGCGTTCTCCACTTTCGCATCGGCGTCCCGAACTCCGCCCGGGCTGACGCGGTTTACCGTACTCGTGCGACGGTCGCCGCCGGGCACGTCGAAAGACGCCGATATCGTGCCGTAATCGGCCCCGTTTGGCTTCGCCCGAGTGCCAGCACTCACTCGGCCAAAAACGGCGAACATCCGAGCAGCGTTTCCCACTTTCGCCGGCGTCCCGAAGCCCGCCCCGGCAGACGCGGTTTGCCCTACTCGAGCGACGGTCGCCGGCGATCACGTCGAAAGGCGCCGAATTCGTGCACGAATCGATGCTTCTTGGTCTCGCAGGAGGGCCGCCACTCACTCCTGCAAAAACGGCGAAGATCCGAGTTGCGCTTCCCACTTTTTCGTCGGCGTCCCGAACTACGCCCCGGCTGACGCGGTTTACCGTACTCGTGCGACGGTCGCCGGCGGGCACTTCAAAATACGCCGATTTCGTGGGCGCATTCACGCTGTTTCGCTTCCCCGGAGTGCCAACACTCACTCTGCCGAAAGCGGCGATCATCCGAGCGGCGGTTCCCACTTTTGCGTCGGCTTCGCAAACGGCGCCCCGGCAGACGCGCTCGTGCGACGTACTCGTGCGACGGTCGCCGGCGAGCACGTCGAAAGACGCCGATATCGTGCTCGAATCGACCCCGTTTCGCTTCGCCGGAGTGCTGCCAGTCACGGCGCAGAGAACGGCGAACAAGTGTTTTTTTTTTTTTTTTCCTAGAATTTGTGTTATAGAAGGCACATTTGATATCGGACGATAATTTTCAACTTTATCACGCGCACCGATTTTCGTGTAGAGGTTTGCAAGTTTATGGGAATTTCTCCACTTGGAATAATGCGATTTAGTATTACTACGAGAACTTCATGGATGTACTCAAGGGTACGGGGCAAGTCAGTTACGTCAACACCTGCAGATTTTTTACACTTCAAACTGAAAATTGTTGGTTGTGAGTCCTCGTGTGATATTAAAGGCCGATTCGCTAACACATAGAACAAAGAAAGAAAGGAAGAAAAAACGCCCGCGCTCGCTCAAGAAACCTGGGTTCGCAACAAGTGGCAACAACAAGCAACCGAGCGAGTGCGCCAAAACCCGTGGCGGCCGAACAAACGCGAAGTCCCAACCGCGTCAGCCGGGGCGGCACGGGACAGGAAAAATCACTTCAGCCGGGGCGGCGGGGCACCGAATAAACCTCGTCACCTCGTCGCAGGATAAAAGAGGAAACAAAAAGTCTAAACAGCGTCTGCTGGAGCGAATGCGTAATAAAACAACAACAACAACAAAAAAAAAACACCCGCGCTCAAGAAGTCTGCAATCCTCACAAAAGGCGACTGTGACCGAGCAGCGTCAGCCGGGGCCGTGCGGAAACGGAAAAACCGCGACTACCGGGGCGTCGAGGCACCGAAAAATCCACTTCAGCCGCGGCGAAAAAAAAAACAAAAAGAAAGACGGAGGGGGGGGGGGGAACCACGTCTGCCGGGGCGAAGGAAAAAAAAAAACGCGTCTGCCGGGGCGAGCCCGGGTGCGGCACCACCGGGAAAACTGTGGCAAACAGACATGGCGATCGAGTGAGTGGGCCGCCAGCCAGGCTCAGCCAAAAAGTGCAAAGTCCGAACTGCGTCAGCCGGGGCGGCAAAAACCGCGTCAGCCGGGGCGGCGCAAAAAACCGCGTCTGCCGGGGCGGCACGAAACCGCGTCAGCCGGGGCGGGGCGAAAACTGCGTCAGCCGGGGCGAAAAGAAAAAAAAAAAACGCGTCTGCCGGGGCAAGCCCGGGTGCGGCACCACCGGGAAAACTGTGGCAAACAGACATGGCGATCGAGTGAGTGGGCCGCCAGCCAGGCACAGCCGAAAAGTGCAAAGTCCGAACCGTGTCAGCCGGGGCGACGCAAAAACCGCGTCAGCCGGGGCGGCGCGAAAACCGCGTCAGCCGGGGCGGCACGAAACCGCGTCAGCCGGGGCGGCGCGAAAACTGCGTCAGCCGGGGCGGCGCGAAAACCTCGTCAGCCGGGGCGAGCGAAAAGGGGGGGGGGGGGGAACCACGTCTGCCGGGGCGAAAGAAAAAAAAAACGCGTCTGCCGGGGCGAGCCCGGGTGCGGCACCACCGGGAAGACTGTGGCAAACAGACATGGCGATCGAGTGAGTGGGCCGCCAGCCAGGCTCAGCCCAAAAAGTGCCAAGTCCGAACTGCGTCAGCCGGGGCGGCAAAAACCGCGTCAGCCGGGGCGGCGCGAAAACCGCGTCTGCCGGGGCGGCGCGAAAACTGCGTCAGCCGGGGCGAGCCCGGGTGCGGCACCACCGGGAAAACTGTGGCTAACAGACATGGCGATCGAGTGAGTGGGCCACCAGCCAGGCTCAGCCAAAAAGTGCCAAGTCCGAACTGCGTCAGCCGGGGCGGCAAAAACCGCGTCAGCCGGGGCGGCGCAAAAAAACCGCGTCTGCCGGGGCGGCACGAAACCGCGTCAGCCGGGGCGGCGCGAAAACTGCGTCAGCCGGGGCGAGCCCGGGTGCGGCACCACCGGGAAAACTGTGGCAAACAGACATGGCGATCGAGTGAGTGGGCCGCCAGCCAGGCACAGCCGAAAAGTGCTAAGTCCGAACTGCGTCTGCCGGGGCGGCACGAAACCGCGTCAGCCGGGGCGGCGCGAAAACCGCGTCTGCCGGGGCGGCACGAAACCGCGTCAGCCGGGGCGGCGCGAAAACTGCGTCAGCCGGGGCGAGCCCGGGTGCGGCACCACCGGGAAAACTGTGGCAAACAGACATGGCGATCGAGTGAGTGGGCCGCCAGCCAGGCACAGCCGAAAAGTGCTAAGTCCGAACTGCGTCAGCCGGGGCGGCAAAAACCGCGTCAGCCGGGGCGGCGCAAAAAACCGCGTCTGCCGGGGCGGCACGAAACCGCGTCAGCCGGGGCGGCGCGAAAACTGCGTCAGCCGGGGCGAAAGAAAAAAAAAAAAACGCGTCTGCCGGGGCGAGCCCGGGTGCGGCACCACCGGGAAAACTGTGGCAAACAGACATGGCGATCGAGTGAGTGGGCCGCCAGCCAGGCACAGCCGAAAAGTGCTAAGTCCGAACTGCGTCTGCCGGGGCGGCACGAAACCGCGTCAGCCGGGGCGGCGCGAAAACCGCGTCTGCCGGGGCGGCACGAAACCGCGTCAGCCGGGGCGGCGCGAAAACTGCGTCAGCCGGGGCGAGCCCGGGTGCGGCACCACCGGGAAAACTGTGGCAAACAGACATGGCGATCGAGTGAGTGGGCCGCCAGCCAGGCACAGCCGAAAAGTGCTAAGTCCGAACTGCGTCTGCCGGGGCGGCACGAAACCGCGTCAGCCGGGGCGGCGCGAAAACCGCGTCTGCCGGGGCGGCACGAAACCGCGTCAGCCGGGGCGGCGCGAAAACTGCGTCAGCCGGGGCGAGCCCGGGTGCGGCACCACCGGGAAAACTGTGGCAAACAGACATGGCGATCGAGTGAGTGGGCCGCCAGCCAGGCACAGCCGAAAAGTGCAAAGTCCGAACCGTGTCAGCCGGGGCGACGCAAAAACCGCGTCAGCCGGGGCGGCGCGAAAACCGCGTCAGCCGGGGCGGCACGAAACCGCGTCAGCCGGGGCGGCGCGAAAACTGCGTCAGCCGGGGCGGCGCGAAAACCTCGTCAGCCGGGGCGAGCGAAAAGGGGGGGGGGGGGGGGGAACCACGTCTGCCGGGGCGAAAGAAAAAAAAAACGCGTCTGCCGGGGCGAGCCCGGGTGCGGCACCACCGGGAAGACTGTGGCAAACAGACATGGCGATCGAGTGAGTGGGCCGCCAGCCAGGCTCAGCCCAAAAAGTGCCAAGTCCGAACTGCGTCAGCCGGGGCGGCAAAAACCGCGTCAGCCGGGGCGGCGCGAAAACCGCGTCTGCCGGGGCGGCGCGAAAACTGCGTCAGCCGGGGCGAGCCCGGGTGCGGCACCACCGGGAAAACTGTGGCTAACAGACATGGCGATCGAGTGAGTGGGCCACCAGCCAGGCTCAGCCAAAAAGTGCCAAGTCCGAACTGCGTCAGCCGGGGCGGCAAAAACCGCGTCAGCCGGGGCGGTGCAAAAAAACCGCGTCTGCCGGGGCGGCACGAAACCGCGTCAGCCGGGGCGGCGCGAAAACTGCGTCAGCCGGGGCGAAAGAAAAAAAAAACGCGTCTGCCGGGGCGAGCCCGGGTGCGGCACCACCGGGAAAACTGTGGCAAACAGACATGGCGATCGAGTGAGTGGGCCGCCAGCCAGGCACAGCCGAAAAGTGCTAAGTCCGAACTGCGTCTGCCGGGGCGGCACGAAACCGCGTCAGCCGGGGCGGCGCGAAAACCGCGTCTGCCGGGGCGGCACGAAACCGCGTCAGCCGGGGCGGCGCGAAAACTGCGTCAGCCGGGGCGAGCCCGGGTGCGGCACCACCGGGAAAACTGTGGCAAACAGACATGGCGATCGAGTGAGTGGGCCGCCAGCCAGGCACAGCCGAAAAGTGCTAAGTCCGAACTGCGTCTGCCGGGGCGGCACGAAACCGCGTCAGCCGGGGCGGCGCGAAAACCGCGTCTGCCGGGGCGGCACGAAACCGCGTCAGCCGGGGCGGCGCGAAAACTGCGTCAGCCGGGGCGAGCCCGGGTGCGGCACCACCGGGAAAACTGTGGCAAACAGACATGGCGATCGAGTGAGTGGGCCGCCAGCCAGGCACAGCCGAAAAGTGCTAAGTCCGAACTGCGTCAGCCGGGGCGGCAAAAACCGCGTCAGCCGGGGCGGCGCAAAAAACCGCGTCTGCCGGGGCGGCACGAAACCGCGTCAGCCGGGGCGGCGCGAAAACTGCGTCAGCCGGGGCGAAAGAAAAAAAAAAACGCGTCTGCCGGGGCGAGCCCGGGTGCGGCACCACCGGGAAAACTGTGGCAAACAGACATGGCGATCGAGTGAGTGGGCCGCCAGCCAGGCACAGCCGAAAAGTGCTAAGTCCGAACTGCGTCTGCCGGGGCGGCACGAAACCGCGTCAGCCGGGGCGGCGCGAAAACCGCGTCTGCCGGGGCGGCACGAAACCGCGTCAGCCGGGGCGGCGCGAAAACTGCGTCAGCCGGGGCGAGCCCGGGTGCGGCACCACCGGGAAAACTGTGGCAAACAGACATGGCGATTGAGTGAGTGGGCCGCCAGCCAGGCACAGCCGAAAAGTGCTAAGTCCGAACTGCGTCTGCCGGGGCGGCACGAAACCGCGTCAGCCGGGGCGGCGCGAAAACCGCGTCTGCCGGGGCGGCACGAAACCGCGTCAGCCGGGGCGGCGCGAAAACTGCGTCAGCCGGGGCGAGCCCGGGTGCGGCACCACCGGGAAAACTGTGGCAAACAGACATGGCGATCGAGTGAGTGGGCCGCCAGCCAGGCACAGCCGAAAAGTGCTAAGTCCGAACTGCGTCTGCCGGGGCGGCACGAAACCGCGTCAGCCGGGGCGGCGCGAAAACCGCGTCTGCCGGGGCGGCACGAAACCGCGTCAGCCGGGGCGGCGCGAAAACCGCGTCAGCCGGGGCGGCGCGAAAACCGCGTCAGCCGGGGCGGCGC
>NW_027464993.1:57500-72500 GCF_043290135.1 Rhipicephalus microplus
CGTGCCGTCTCCGAAGAGACGGGCAGGTCACCTCCACTGCCGGACTCAAAGTCGTGCTTGTTCCCTTTGACCCGCGTCCGTCGCGGCGTCCTACCGGCGGTGGGAAGTGCGCACCCCGGAGACCGCGTCTGCGTGCCAGCAGCCGGAACAGTCCCCCGAAGGGGACCGTTTACCTGACGCCGCCGGCTCCGCGATCGTCCGGAGACTGAATCCCACCGCTTTCGAGCTTCGAGGGCCCACCCGTTTTACTCTAAGCGGTTTCACGTACTCTTGAACTCTCTCTTCAAAGTTCTTTTCAACTTTTCCTCACGGTACTTGTGAACTATCGGTCTCTCGGTCGTATTTAGCCTTAGATGGAGTTTACCACCCACTTAGGGCTGCACTCTCAAGCAACCCGACTCACGGGAGGCTCCATCCCGGGCGCGCAACGGCGGAGACGGGCCTGGCACCCACTCTGGGACAAGCCCCTGTCAGGGGGACTTGCACCGTCGCAAACACCCGAGAACGTCGCCTCCCATACACCACATTTCCCGACCGCCTGCAAGGACGGGGGATTCGGTGCTGGGCTCGGTCCCGTTTCGCTCGCAGCTACTCGGGGAATCCCTGTTGGTTTCTTTTCCTCCGCTTAGTGATATGCTTAAATTCAGCGGGTTGTCTCGCCTGATCTGAGGTCGACAGCGGATACATTCGCTTCCATCAACTTCCTGCACGACCGCGTGCGCTCGCCCTACCAAGTGCGCCCGCAACCCTGTACAGGGCCACTTCTTCACAAGGCTGGCAATCGGCTTCCCCGCTGCACGCGTGCGGCGCACAACCGGTGTGACGTGGAAGTGACGGGACACGTTCGTAAACCCATCGCGAACCGAGTACGACGCCCTACCAAGTGCGCCCGCAACCCTGTACAGGGTCACATCTTCACAAGGCTGGCAAGCGGCATTCCGCTGCGCGCGTGCGTCGTCCGAGCAGTTGCGTGATAAACGACCGTGTCGAAAGCCCAAACACCGCCGAGGCCAGTCGCCGCCGCCGCAAGGGCAGCCACGCAGCCTGGCGAGAGGCATCGTCTCGTGTAGCGTCGCCCCCGCCCCAACTGGAGTGGCCCAGTTTTTTGAACGGGACGGGAACTGCGAAGCACTTAGACCGACGGCGGACTACGACGAGAACGCCTTAAGCTTCGCCAACGTTTCGCCAACTCGTGCGGGAGACTTTTTCCGCTTCGCGGCAAGTCGTCGCGCCGTGCTCTCCGCATCAACCGCGTACGCAGCGAACCGCAAACGTCGGGCGCAGCCTCCTCACCTCCCTGCGCTTTGCGCGCGAACGTTCCCTGTTCGCGCGGCAAAGCCTGGAGGAGGCACGGCCCCGCAGCGTGTTCGAGCGCCCGGTCTACGGGACACCCTGCTTACTTCGAGGGCAACAAGCGCAACGCAAGGCTGCGATCTCGCGCACTTTGCGCACGGCTGGAGAAGCTTTGCTGGCCGGCTTTCGCTCCTCGTGTTTACCGTGCGTTAAAGTTGCGCGTCCGTGGCTCTCGCAGCTCTTGCGCGCCCGGTCGCAGAGAGGAGTACGCAACCTCGACCGCACTTTCCCTGCAGGCTTCCTTCCGACTCGAAGTCCTGCGGCGGTCTCAACGAGGTGCCACATCCTCAATGCAGTCGGTCGCCCCCGTTTCGGTTGGGCTCTGGCACGACGGTCGCCACCGTCTCGCCCTTGAGTGGCCGCTGTTGGCGCTCGCTGTGAGGTGTTCAGCGTGCTGTCCGTGTTGCCGACGCGGTCAAAACGAGTCGACGGCTCACGTTCCCTTGTGCGCCGAAGGCTCTCTTGATATGTGATCCGACCCTCAGACAGACGAAGCCAAGGGAAGACCCAAGGCCGCAATGTGCGTTCAAAGAATCAGTGCTCAGTGTGTCCTGCAATTCACACCAAGTCTCGCAGCTGGCTGCGTTCTTCATCGACCCGAGAACCGAGTGATCCACCGCTTAGAGTCGTGAAAAAGTGTTTGTTCAATTCCGTACAGTCAAAACCAAACGTTTCTGGCACTCGGCCAAACAGTGGCCAAGAAGGGCGCTTTTCAGCGCACGCTTGGACTCCAAAACTCTGCCGCGCCTTTTTCGGCTGCCGCAAATCGAGCAAACGGTGTGTTTCGGACGGCGTTTCGCTTTCGCTACTTGCGAGTGCTTTCGTGGTCCACCCCTCTATAAATACTCGGGAGGCGTCGAAGCCGGTTCTCCAAGCCGGACCCGTAGGTATCGTTGTGTGCTCGCTCTCATTGGCCCGCCTAACCAGAAAATGCCTGCGGTACACCCATTTGGATAAGAGTGCACGCAGATGCGGGCCTCGACGGCTACACATTTCCTCGGGCGGCCGCCTCCCGGCCTCCGTGGAGCGCGGGATGCACGGTCCCATCGACAAGCCTCTCCCGTTTTTACCGTGGCGTCGCGGTTCACCACGGCAGGCGGGTCGGTCTCCTCCGCATAAAAAGGGGGACCCCCGCTTTTTGTTCCACGAAATCGCACAAGCTTTTTTCGCATCCACGGTTTGCCACCGCACACCAAAATGCCGATCCGGCTGCCTACTTTAGCCAACAGGTGGAGCCAGGCGCGCCGTACTTGCGCGGCACTTCCCACGTCCACCGAAGTCGGTGCCAAGGACCACTTTCGGCGCCGGAGCCGCGTACGAGCCTACTCGAGGCGGAAGAACGAAGCCAGCAAGGGCCTGGCCGCAAGTGCGTTCAATTGTCGGGACGTCCAAGTCCCTCGTTCTTCCGTGCTTCCTCTTTCGGCAAGTCGTTGCGGCACCTTCCCAAAGCGCGCAGACCCGCTAATCGCGACGAGCGCGACGTGGCCGTGCCGCCTTTCCCTCGGCAGCAAGCAAAACGCCTGGCAACGTCGACGCTCCCCTAACCGCGATCTCGCACCGTGTTTCGTGTGGCGAATTCAAAAGCCGGCCGGCGCTGCTGCAACCATTACGGTCGGTACGCATACGCCGCGGAGGGCGGGACGGTCATCGGAGCGTGCGGTTCCTCCATCGAGTACTGCGCACCTCGGCCGTCGCATCGCCGTGCCATGACCGGCCGCGCGTCAACGCGAACCGGTGCCAGCGAGATCCCTCGCCTGCAAGAACCGACCGGCAGCCTCCGTCACCCGAGGACGCGGAGGCGCTTGCCGCGGACGGCGGGACGGTATGCACTGGTGCACAGCGGACCCGTCACATCGCCAGTTCCTTGACCGACCGCCGACGCTTGTGCCGTTCCTCTCGTACTTGGCAGTCGCCGCGCGATTGTCGGGTCTCGTTCTTGCACGCTCGAACGGTCGGGAGGGCACTCGGCTGGCGTTTCGGGAACGCGCAGCCTCGCCTTCTACCGACGTAACCACGACTCGCCGTTCGCGCTCCGCCGCTCCTGTTTACAGTACTAGGCGGTCCCGCAGCGGTCGGGTCGCGCATTTCGAGCGCTTCGAGCCACGGTGCAGTGGCGGGTCGAAAGCCGACCTATGAGTGCGTTGCGCCGTTTGTACCCGCGTCCGCCACCTGGCCGACCGTCCAAGGTCGCGGTGTTGGCGTCCGCTGGGCGCAACAATTTGTCACGGGGTGCCGCTCCACATTCAGGCAGCCCCGTGGGGAAAAGCCGACCCCGCGTCCAAACGGGGTCAGCGGCAGAAAGTGTCGGGCGCAGACGCAGCTGAGGCGCTCACCCTTCACAATCCGTTAATGATCCTTCCGCAGGTTCACCTACGGAAACCTTGTTACGACTTTTACTTCCTCTAAATGATCAAGTTTGGTCATCTTTCCAACAGACCGGCGCAACCGAAAGGCCGCGCCGGACATCGGTCCGAAGACCTCACTAAATCATTCAATCGGTAGTAGCGACGGGCGGTGTGTACAAAGGGCAGGGACGTAATCAACGCGAGCTTATGACTCGCGCTTACTGGGAATTCCTCGTTCAAGGGGAACAATTGCAAGCCCCTATCCCAATCACGAAAGAAGTTCCACGGGTTACCCAGTCTTTTCAGACAGGGATAAAGACACGCTGCTTCCTTCAGTGTAGCGCGCGTGCGGCCCCGGACATCTAAGGGCATCACAGACCTGTTATTGCTCTGTTTCGTGCGGCTAGGAGCCGCTTGTCCCTCTAAGAAGGTTGTAAGGTGCTGGGAACCCCGCACCTATTTAATAGGCTAGAGTCTCGTTCGTTATCGGAATTAACCAGACAAATCGCTCCACCAACTAAGAACGGCCATGCACCACCATCCACCGAATCAAGAAAGAGCTCTCAATCTGTCAATCCTCCCAGTGTCCGGGCCGGGTAAGTTTTCCCGTGTTGAGTCAAATTAAGCCGCAGGCTCCACTCCTGGTGGTGCCCTTCCGTCAATTCCTTTAAGTTTCAGCTTTGCAACCATACTTCCCCCGGAACCCAAATACTTTGGTTTCCCGGAAGCTGCCCGCCGAGTCATTTGAGTAACTCAGGCGGATCGCTGGTTGGCATCGTTTATGGTCAGAACTAGGGCGGTATCTGATCGCCTTCGAACCTCTGACTTTCGTTCTTGATCAATGAAAACATTCTTGGCAAATGCTTTCGCAGTAGTTCGTCTTGCGACGGTCCAAGAATTTCACCTCTAGCGCCGCAATACGAATGCCCCCGTCCGTCCCTCTTAATCATTACCTCGTATTCCAAAAACCAACAGAACAGAAACGAGGTCTTGTTCTATTATTCCATGCAAGTTTATTCAGGCGACTCGCCTGCGTTGAGCACTCTAATTTTTTCAAAGTAAAAGCACCGGCCATCTCGAGGCACACAATGAAGTGCACCAAGAAAGAACCGGCATGATGTTCAGTCCGAGCCGTCGCATCGGGTAGATGCACTACTCGTCTGGAACTGAGATCCAACTACGAGCTTTTTAACCGCAGCAGCTTTAGTATACGCTATTGGAGCTGGAATTACCGCGGCTGCTGGCACCAGACTTGCCCTCC
Source organism: Rhipicephalus microplus (assembly GCF_043290135.1). Taxonomy (NCBI): domain Eukaryota; kingdom Metazoa; phylum Arthropoda; class Arachnida; order Ixodida; family Ixodidae; genus Rhipicephalus; species Rhipicephalus microplus. The sequence continues at coordinate 62,460 of NW_027464993.1, forward strand.
AATTGATCCTCGTTAAAGGATTTAGAGTGTACTCATTTCAATTACGGGGCCTCAAAAGAGTCCCGTATTGTTATTTTTCGTCACTACCTCCCCGTGCCGGGAGTGGGTAATTTGCGCGCCTGCTGCCTTCCTTGGATGTGGTAGCCGTTTCTCAGGCTCCCTCTCCGGAATCGAACCCTGATTCTCCGTTACCCGTAACAACCATGGTAAGCAAGTAACCTACCATCGAAAGTTGATAAGGCAGACACTTGAAAGAAACGTCGCCGGCTCGTGGCCATGCGATCAGCACAAAGTTATCCAGAGTCACCACACAATACGGGCCGAAACCCGATCGATCTTGGTCTAATAAAAGCACCCGTTACCCAAAGGGCTCCAGGCTCACTGCATGTATTAGCTCTAGAATTGCCACAGTTATCCAAGTAGGAAGAAACGATCTAAGGAACCATAACTGATTTAATGAGCCATTCGCGGTTTCGCCTTATTTCGGCATGTACTTAGACATGCATGGCTTAATCTTTGAGACAAGCATATGATTACTGGCAGGATCAACCAGGTAATCGTTCGACTGCGCGTCCGTCCTCGCCTTCGGCGGGCCGGACGCAGTCTGTGTGCGGCGGAGGCCACCTTCAGGCGCCCCAACACGCTTATTTTGCACTCCGAGATGACGGCGTTCGAGCTCGCTACGGCACAACCTTCCCGAAAGACGAGTGGGAGCCGTGCGGCAAGAAGCACGTTCATGCTCGCTCTTTTTCGTTGCATCGACTCGGTCGCGCCGTGCGGGTTGCCCAAGCCCGCTGCACTGTCGGTGGACCGGCCGGAACTAGCAACGGAGCCGAGACTGCAAAGCCGCCAGACGACGGGTCACGCCCGCGTCTTCGGCGCTTTCGCATCTGAATCGCCCGAGGACGACACGGAACACACCTCGATATCGTGGTAAAACGGCACCGTCCGACAACCAGCCCCTAACGCATCAAGCGGATGAGGCTGCAGACGACTGCCGTGGATTCCCCTGGAGCAGACCCGAGGACACGCTTGACGAGGCCGAAGCCCGCCGCATATCAGACACCCGGTCGCTTTCGCGTACGCCGCTCACGAGAACCCCCACATAATAGCAGCGATAAGTACCCAGACCTCCTTGGGCACTAATACGAGCGTACTCGAGAAAATTTCACCGCGGGTGTGCCCCGAAACGTGTGGCACGTTGAGCGTGCCACAAGTCTACGTCGCTCTCAAACCCGCCGAGGTCGTAGAATTTGCGACCCTACTCACGAAATTCCCACCGAGGATACGGCCGCAAACGTACCGCACCTTGGGTAGGCCACGAGTTTGTGCAACACTACGCTGACGGCACAGCACCGAGGTCGTGCGCGCACGCACGGGAAAATTCCGCCGCGGTTTCTGCCGAAAACGTGAGGCACCACGACTCTCCGCAAGTTCGCGTCGACTGCGAAAGACCGAAGTCGTGAACGACGTGTCCGCTACTCGCCGCCGACACGCTGGACACCAAACGTACAACGACTCGACGGCGTCGTAGAGGCCCACGACGCGGTTTTCCTTAACGACGTCTCGGCGTGGCACCGACAGGTTAGAACGGCCGACCAACGTTCCCTGTCCGCCGTTCGGCTCAGTCGAAGGGCTCGGCGACTTCGGCAACGCTGCGAAGCCGCACGGTGACGCACGCCATGTCCCCATTTTTTTTTTTTTTTCTTTCTGCGTCTGCCGGGGTGCCCCTATAATAGCAGCGATAAGCACCCAGACCGCCGTGGGTCGCTCGCCCCGGCTGACGTGGTTTTTCGTACTCCTGCGGCGGTCGCCGTCAAGCACGTCCAAATACGCTACTTTCGTGGGCGCATTCACGCTCTTTCGCTTCGCCGGAGTGCCAGCACTCACTCTGCCAAAAACGGCGAACATCCGAGCGGCGGTTCCCACTTTTGCGTCGGCGTCGCAAACCCCGCCCCGGCAGACGAGGTTTGCCGTACTCGTGCGACGGTGGCCGGCGGGCACGTCGAAAGACGCCGATATCGTGCGCGAATTGGCGCACCTTGGCTTCACCGGAGTGCCGCCACTGACTCCTCCAAAAACGGCGAAGATCCGAGCGGCGCTTCCCACTTTCGCATCGGCGTCCCGAACTCCGCCCCGGCTGACGCGGTTTACCGTACTCGTGCGACGGTCGCCGGCGAGCACGTGGAAAGACGCCGATATCGTGCCCGAATCGGCTCCGTTCGGCTTCGCCGGAGTGCCAGCACTGGCTCGGCGAAAGACGACGAACATCCGAGCGACGGTTCTCACTATTGCGTACGCGTCGCAAACCCCGCCCCGGCAGACGCACTTTGCCGTACTCGTGCGACGGTCGCCGGCGAGCACGTAGAAAGACGCCGATATCGTGCCGGAATCGGCCCCGTTTGGCTTCGCCGGAGTGCCAGCACTCACTCGGCCACAAACGGCGAACATCCGAGCGGCGGTTCCCACTTAGCCGTCGGCGTCCCGAACTCCGCCCCGGCAGACGCGGTTGCCGAGCTCGTGCGACTAGCGACCGCGAAGCCGTCTCGCGACGCCGCTTTCGTGCGCGGCTCCCACTGCGACCTGGGTCACCCGAGGTCGACGAGCAAGAAAGAATGTCGAAAAAAAATTTTTTTTTTTTTGCGTCTGCCGGGGTGCCCCTATAATAGCAGCGATAAGCACCCAGACCGCCATGGGTCGCTCGCCCCGGCTGACGTGGTTTTTCGTTTTCCTGCGGTGGTCGTCGTCAAGCACGTCCAAACACGCCACTTTCGTGGGCGCATTCGCGCTCTTTCGCTTCGCCGGAGTGCCAGCACTCACTCTGCCAAAAACGGCGAACATCCTAGTGGCGGTTCCCACTTTTGCGTCGGCGTCGCCAACCCCGCCCCGGCATACGCGGTTTGCCGTACTCGTGCGGCGGTGGCCGGCGGGCACGTCGAAAGACACCGATATCGTGCGCGAGTCGATGCTTCTTGGTCTCGCAGGAGGGCCGCCACTCACTCCTGCAAAAACGGCGAAGATCCGAGCGGCGCTTCCCACTTTTTCGTCGGCATCGCAAACCTCGCCCCGGCAGACGCGCTTTGCCGTACTCGTGCGACGGTCGCCGGCGAGCACGTCGAAATACGCCGATATCGTGCCCGAATCGGCCCCGTTTCGCTTCGCCGGAGTGCCAGCACTCACTCGGCCAAAAACGGCGAACATCCGAGCAGCGGTACCCACTTAGCCGTCGGCATCCCGAACTCCGCGCCGGCTGACGCGGTTGCCGAGCTCGTGCGACTAGCGACCGCGAACGCGTCTCGCGACGCCGCTTTCGTGCGCGGCTCCCATTGCGACCTGGGTTACCCGAGCTCGACCAGCAAAAAAGAAGGTCGAAAAAAAATTTTTTTTTTCTGCGTCTGCCGGGGTGCCCCTATAATAGCAGCGATAAGCACCCAGACCGCCGTGGGTCGCTCGCCCCGGCTGACGTGGTTTTTCGTACTCCTGCAGCGGTCGCCGTCAAGCACGTCCAAATACGCCACTTTCGTGGGCGCTTTCGCGCTCTTTCGCGTCGCCGGTGTGCCAGCACTCACTCTGCCAAAAACGGCGAACATCCTAGTGGCGGTTCCCACTTTTGCGTCGGCGTCGCCAACCCCGCCCCGGCATACGCGGTTTGCCGTACTCGTGCGGCGGTGGCCGGCGGGCACGTCGAAAGACACCGATATCGTGCGCGAGTCGATGCTTCTTGGTCTCGCAGGAGGGCCGCCACTCACTCCTGCAAAAACGGCGAAGATCCGAGCGGCGCTTCCCACTTTTTCGTCGGCATCGCAAACCTCGCCCCGGCAGACGCGCTTTGCCGTACTCGTGCGACGGTCGCCGGCGAGCACGTCGAAATACGCCGATATCGTGCCCGAATCGGCCCCGTTTCGCTTCGCCGGAGTGCCAGCACTCACTCGGCCAAAAACGGCGAACATCCGAGCAGCGGTACCCACTTAGCCGTCGGCATCCCGAACTCCGCGCCGGCTGACGCGGTTGCCGAGCTCGTGCGACTAGCGACCGCGAACGCGTCTCGCGACGCCGCTTTCGTGCGCGGCTCCCATTGCGACCTGGGTTACCCGAGCTCGACCAGCAAAAAAGAAGGTCGAAAAAAAATTTTTTTTTTCTGCGTCTGCCGGGGTGCCCCTATAATAGCAGCGATAAGCACCCAGACCGCCGTGGGTCGCTCGCCCCGGCTGACGTGGTTTTTCGTACTCCTGCAGCGGTCGCCGTCAAGCACGTCCAAATACGCCACTTTCGTGGGCGCTTTCGCGCTCTTTCGCGTCGCCGGTGTGCCAGCACTCACTCTGCCAAAAACGGCCAACATCCGAGCGGCGGTTCCCACTTTTGCGTCGGCGTCGTAAACCCCGCCCCGGCAGACGCGGTTTGCCCTACTCGTTCGACGGTCGCCGGCGAGCGCGTCGAAAGACGCCGATATCGTGCGCTAATTGGCGCTCCTTGGCTTCTCCGGAGTGCCGCCACTCACTCCTCCAAAAACGGCGAAGATCCGAGCGGCGTTCTCCACTTTCGCATCGGCGTCCCGAACTCCGCCCGGGCTGACGCGGTTTACCGTACTCGTGCGACGGTCGCCGCCGGGCACGTCGAAAGACGCCGATATCGTGCCGTAATCGGCCCCGTTTGGCTTCGCCCGAGTGCCAGCACTCACTCGGCCAAAAACGGCGAACATCCGAGCAGCGTTTCCCACTTTCGCATCGGCGTCCCGAAGCCCGCCCCGGCAGACGCGGTTTGCCCTACTCGAGCGACGGTCGCCGGCGATCACGTCGAAAGGCGCCGAATTCGTGCACGAATCGATGCTTCTTGGTCTCGCAGGAGGGCCGCCACTCACTCCTGCAAAAACGGCGAAGATCCGAGTTGCGCTTCCCACTTTTTCGTCGGCGTCCCGAACTACGCCCCGGCTGACGCGGTTTACCGTACTCGTGCGACGGTCGCCGGCGGGCACTTCAAAATACGCCGATTTCGTGGGCGCATTCACGCTGTTTCGCTTCCCCGGAGTGCCAACACTCACTCTGCCGAAAGCGGCGATCATCCGAGCGGCGGTTCCCACTTTTGCGTCGGCTTCGCAAACGGCGCCCCGGCAGACGCGCTCGTGCGACGTACTCGTGCGACGGTCGCCGGCGAGCACGTCGAAAGACGCCGATATCGTGCTCGAATCGACCCCGTTTCGCTTCGCCGGAGTGCTGCCAGTCACGGCGCAGAGAACGGCGAACAAGTGTTTTTTTTTTTTTTTTCCTAGAATTTGTGTTATAGAAGGCACATTTGATATCGGACGATAATTTTCAACTTTATCACGCGCACCGATTTTCGTGTAGAGGTTTGCAAGTTTATGGGAATTTCTCCACTTGGAATAATGCGATTTAGTAGTACTACGAGAACTTCATGGATGTACTCAAGGGTACGGGGCAAGTCAGTTACGTCAACACCTGCAGATTTTTTACACTTCAAACTGAAAATTGTTGGTTGTGAGTCCTCGTGTGATATTAAAGGCCGATTCGCTAACACATAGAACAAAGAAAGAAAGGAAGAAAAAACGCCCGCGCTCGCTCAAGAAACCTGGGTTCGCAACAAGTGGCAACAACAAGCAACCGATCGAGTGCGCCAAAACCCGTGGCGGCCGAACAAACGCGAAGTCCCAACCGCGTCAGCCGGGGCGGCACGGGACAGGAAAAATCACTTCAGCCGGGGCGGCGGGGCACCGAATAAACCTCGTCACCTCGTCGCAGGATAAAAGAGGAAACAAAAAGTCTAAACAGCGTCTGCTGGAGCGAATGCGTAATAAAACAACAACAACAACAAAAAAAAAACACCCGCGCTCAAGAAGTCTGCAATCCTCACAAAAGGCGACTGTGACCGAGCAGCGTCAGCCGGGGCCGTGCGGAAACGGAAAAACCGCGACTACCGGGGCGTCGAGGCACCGAAAAATCCACTTCAGCCGCGGCGAAAAAAAAAACAAAAAGAAAGACGGAGGGGGGGGGGGGAACCACGTCTGCCGGGGCGAAGGAAAAAAAAAAACGCGTCTGCCGGGGCGAGCCCGGGTGCGGCACCACCGGGAAAACTGTGGCAAACAGACATGGCGATCGAGTGAGTGGGCCGCCAGCCAGGCTCAGCCAAAAAGTGCAAAGTCCGAACTGCGTCAGCCGGGGCGGCAAAAACCGCGTCAGCCGGGGCGGCGCAAAAAACCGCGTCTGCCGGGGCGGCACGAAACCGCGTCAGCCGGGGCGGGGCGAAAACTGCGTCAGCCGGGGCGAAAAGAAAAAAAAAAAACGCGTCTGCCGGGGCAAGCCCGGGTGCGGCACCACCGGGAAAACTGTGGCAAACAGACATGGCGATCGAGTGAGTGGGCCGCCAGCCAGGCACAGCCGAAAAGTGCAAAGTCCGAACCGTGTCAGCCGGGGCGACGCAAAAACCGCGTCAGCCGGGGCGGCGCGAAAACCGCGTCAGCCGGGGCGGCACGAAACCGCGTCAGCCGGGGCGGCGCGAAAACTGCGTCAGCCGGGGCGGCGCGAAAACCTCGTCAGCCGGGGCGAGCGAAAAGGGGGGGGGGGGGAACCACGTCTGCCGGGGCGAAAGAAAAAAAAAACGCGTCTGCCGGGGCGAGCCCGGGTGCGGCACCACCGGGAAGACTGTGGCAAACAGACATGGCGATCGAGTGAGTGGGCCGCCAGCCAGGCTCAGCCCAAAAAGTGCCAAGTCCGAACTGCGTCAGCCGGGGCGGCAAAAACCGCGTCAGCCGGGGCGGCGCGAAAACCGCGTCTGCCGGGGCGGCGCGAAAACTGCGTCAGCCGGGGCGAGCCCGGGTGCGGCACCACCGGGAAAACTGTGGCTAACAGACATGGCGATCGAGTGAGTGGGCCACCAGCCAGGCTCAGCCAAAAAGTGCCAAGTCCGAACTGCGTCAGCCGGGGCGGCAAAAACCGCGTCAGCCGGGGCGGCGCAAAAAAACCGCGTCTGCCGGGGCGGCACGAAACCGCGTCAGCCGGGGCGGCGCGAAAACTGCGTCAGCCGGGGCGAGCCCGGGTGCGGCACCACCGGGAAAACTGTGGCAAACAGACATGGCGATCGAGTGAGTGGGCCGCCAGCCAGGCACAGCCGAAAAGTGCTAAGTCCGAACTGCGTCTGCCGGGGCGGCACGAAACCGCGTCAGCCGGGGCGGCGCGAAAACCGCGTCTGCCGGGGCGGCACGAAACCGCGTCAGCCGGGGCGGCGCGAAAACTGCGTCAGCCGGGGCGAGCCCGGGTGCGGCACCACCGGGAAAACTGTGGCAAACAGACATGGCGATCGAGTGAGTGGGCCGCCAGCCAGGCACAGCCGAAAAGTGCTAAGTCCGAACTGCGTCAGCCGGGGCGGCAAAAACCGCGTCAGCCGGGGCGGCGCAAAAAACCGCGTCTGCCGGGGCGGCACGAAACCGCGTCAGCCGGGGCGGCGCGAAAACTGCGTCAGCCGGGGCGAAAGAAAAAAAAAAAACGCGTCTGCCGGGGCGAGCCCGGGTGCGGCACCACCGGGAAAACTGTGGCAAACAGACATGGCGATCGAGTGAGTGGGCCGCCAGCCAGGCACAGCCGAAAAGTGCTAAGTCCGAACTGCGTCTGCCGGGGCGGCACGAAACCGCGTCAGCCGGGGCGGCGCGAAAACCGCGTCTGCCGGGGCGGCACGAAACCGCGTCAGCCGGGGCGGCGCGAAAACTGCGTCAGCCGGGGCGAGCCCGGGTGCGGCACCACCGGGAAAACTGTGGCAAACAGACATGGCGATCGAGTGAGTGGGCCGCCAGCCAGGCACAGCCGAAAAGTGCTAAGTCCGAACTGCGTCTGCCGGGGCGGCACGAAACCGCGTCAGCCGGGGCGGCGCGAAAACCGCGTCTGCCGGGGCGGCACGAAACCGCGTCAGCCGGGGCGGCGCGAAAACTGCGTCAGCCGGGGCGAGCCCGGGTGCGGCACCACCGGGAAAACTGTGGCAAACAGACATGGCGATCGAGTGAGTGGGCCGCCAGCCAGGCACAGCCGAAAAGTGCAAAGTCCGAACCGTGTCAGCCGGGGCGACGCAAAAACCGCGTCAGCCGGGGCGGCGCGAAAACCGCGTCAGCCGGGGCGGCACGAAACCGCGTCAGCCGGGGCGGCGCGAAAACTGCGTCAGCCGGGGCGGCGCGAAAACCTCGTCAGCCGGGGCGAGCGAAAAGGGGGGGGGGGGGGGGAACCACGTCTGCCGGGGCGAAAGAAAAAAAAAACGCGTCTGCCGGGGCGAGCCCGGGTGCGGCACCACCGGGAAGACTGTGGCAAACAGACATGGCGATCGAGTGAGTGGGCCGCCAGCCAGGCTCAGCCCAAAAAGTGCCAAGTCCGAACTGCGTCAGCCGGGGCGGCAAAAACCGCGTCAGCCGGGGCGGCGCGAAAACCGCGTCTGCCGGGGCGGCGCGAAAACTGCGTCAGCCGGGGCGAGCCCGGGTGCGGCACCACCGGGAAAACTGTGGCTAACAGACATGGCGATCGAGTGAGTGGGCCACCAGCCAGGCTCAGCCAAAAAGTGCCAAGTCCGAACTGCGTCAGCCGGGGCGGCAAAAACCGCGTCAGCCGGGGCGGTGCAAAAAAACCGCGTCTGCCGGGGCGGCACGAAACCGCGTCAGCCGGGGCGGCGCGAAAACTGCGTCAGCCGGGGCGAAAGAAAAAAAAAAACGCGTCTGCCGGGGCGAGCCCGGGTGCGGCACCACCGGGAAAACTGTGGCAAACAGACATGGCGATCGAGTGAGTGGGCCGCCAGCCAGGCACAGCCGAAAAGTGCTAAGTCCGAACTGCGTCTGCCGGGGCGGCACGAAACCGCGTCAGCCGGGGCGGCGCGAAAACCGCGTCTGCCGGGGCGGCACGAAACCGCGTCAGCCGGGGCGGCGCGAAAACTGCGTCAGCCGGGGCGAGCCCGGGTGCGGCACCACCGGGAAAACTGTGGCAAACAGACATGGCGATCGAGTGAGTGGGCCGCCAGCCAGGCACAGCCGAAAAGTGCTAAGTCCGAACTGCGTCTGCCGGGGCGGCACGAAACCGCGTCAGCCGGGGCGGCGCGAAAACCGCGTCTGCCGGGGCGGCACGAAACCGCGTCAGCCGGGGCGGCGCGAAAACTGCGTCAGCCGGGGCGAGCCCGGGTGCGGCACCACCGGGAAAACTGTGGCAAACAGACATGGCGATCGAGTGAGTGGGCCGCCAGCCAGGCACAGCCGAAAAGTGCTAAGTCCGAACTGCGTCAGCCGGGGCGGCAAAAACCGCGTCAGCCGGGGCGGCGCAAAAAACCGCGTCTGCCGGGGCGGCACGAAACCGCGTCAGCCGGGGCGGCGCGAAAACTGCGTCAGCCGGGGCGAAAGAAAAAAAAAAACGCGTCTGCCGGGGCGAGCCCGGGTGCGGCACCACCGGGAAAACTGTGGCAAACAGACATGGCGATCGAGTGAGTGGGCCGCCAGCCAGGCACAGCCGAAAAGTGCTAAGTCCGAACTGCGTCTGCCGGGGCGGCACGAAACCGCGTCAGCCGGGGCGGCGCGAAAACCGCGTCTGCCGGGGCGGCACGAAACCGCGTCAGCCGGGGCGGCGCGAAAACTGCGTCAGCCGGGGCGAGCCCGGGTGCGGCACCACCGGGAAAACTGTGGCAAACAGACATGGCGATTGAGTGAGTGGGCCGCCAGCCAGGCACAGCCGAAAAGTGCTAAGTCCGAACTGCGTCTGCCGGGGCGGCACGAAACCGCGTCAGCCGGGGCGGCGCGAAAACCGCGTCTGCCGGGGCGGCACGAAACCGCGTCAGCCGGGGCGGCGCGAAAACTGCGTCAGCCGGGGCGAGCCCGGGTGCGGCACCACCGGGAAAACTGTGGCAAACAGACATGGCGATCGAGTGAGTGGGCCGCCAGCCAGGCACAGCCGAAAAGTGCTAAGTCCGAACTGCGTCTGCCGGGGCGGCACGAAACCGCGTCAGCCGGGGCGGCGCGAAAACCGCGTCTGCCGGGGCGGCACGAAACCGCGTCAGCCGGGGCGGCGCGAAAAC
>NW_027464993.1:80000-86414 GCF_043290135.1 Rhipicephalus microplus
GTGTTGCCGACGCGGTCAAAACGAGTCGACGGCTCACGTTCCCTTGTGCGCCGAAGGCTCTCTTGATATGTGATCCGACCCTCAGACAGACGAAGCCAAGGGAAGACCCAAGGCCGCAATGTGCGTTCAAAGAATCAGTGCTCAGTGTGTCCTGCAATTCACACCAAGTCTCGCAGCTGGCTGCGTTCTTCATCGACCCGAGAACCGAGTGATCCACCGCTTAGAGTCGTGAAAAAGTGTTTGTTCAATTCCGTACAGTCAAAACCAAACGTTTCTGGCACTCGGCCAAACAGTGGCCAAGAAGGGCGCTTTTCAGCGCACGCTTGGACTCCAAAACTCTGCCGCGCCTTTTTCGGCTGCCGCAAATCGAGCAAACGGTGTGTTTCGGACGGCGTTTCGCTTTCGCTACTTGCGAGTGCTTTCGTGGTCCACCCCTCTATAAATACTCGGGAGGCGTCGAAGCCGGTTCTCCAAGCCGGACCCGTAGGTATCGTTGTGTGCTCGCTCTCATTGGCCCGCCTAACCAGAAAATGCCTGCGGTACACCCATTTGGATAAGAGTGCACGCAGATGCGGGCCTCGACGGCTACACATTTCCTCGGGCGGCCGCCTCCCGGCCTCCGTGGAGCGCGGGATGCACGGTCCCATCGACAAGCCTCTCCCGTTTTTACCGTGGCGTCGCGGTTCACCACGGCAGGCGGGTCGGTCTCCTCCGCATAAAAAGGGGGACCCCCGCTTTTTGTTCCACGAAATCGCACAAGCTTTTTTCGCATCCACGGTTTGCCACCGCACACCAAAATGCCGATCCGGCTGCCTACTTTAGCCAACAGGTGGAGCCAGGCGCGCCGTACTTGCGCGGCACTTCCCACGTCCACCGAAGTCGGTGCCAAGGACCACTTTCGGCGCCGGAGCCGCGTACGAGCCTACTCGAGGCGGAAGAACGAAGCCAGCAAGGGCCTGGCCGCAAGTGCGTTCAATTGTCGGGACGTCCAAGTCCCTCGTTCTTCCGTGCTTCCTCTTTCGGCAAGTCGTTGCGGCACCTTCCCAAAGCGCGCAGACCCGCTAATCGCGACGAGCGCGACGTGGCCGTGCCGCCTTTCCCTCGGCAGCAAGCAAAACGCCTGGCAACGTCGACGCTCCCCTAACCGCGATCTCGCACCGTGTTTCGTGTGGCGAATTCAAAAGCCGGCCGGCGCTGCTGCAACCATTACGGTCGGTACGCATACGCCGCGGAGGGCGGGACGGTCATCGGAGCGTGCGGTTCCTCCATCGAGTACTGCGCACCTCGGCCGTCGCATCGCCGTGCCATGACCGGCCGCGCGTCAACGCGAACCGGTGCCAGCGAGATCCCTCGCCTGCAAGAACCGACCGGCAGCCTCCGTCACCCGAGGACGCGGAGGCGCTTGCCGCGGACGGCGGGACGGTATGCACTGGTGCACAGCGGACCCGTCACATCGCCAGTTCCTTGACCGACCGCCGACGCTTGTGCCGTTCCTCTCGTACTTGGCAGTCGCCGCGCGATTGTCGGGTCTCGTTCTTGCACGCTCGAACGGTCGGGAGGGCACTCGGCTGGCGTTTCGGGAACGCGCAGCCTCGCCTTCTACCGACGTAACCACGACTCGCCGTTCGCGCTCCGCCGCTCCTGTTTACAGTACTAGGCGGTCCCGCAGCGGTCGGGTCGCGCATTTCGAGCGCTTCGAGCCACGGTGCAGTGGCGGGTCGAAAGCCGACCTATGAGTGCGTTGCGCCGTTTGTACCCGCGTCCGCCACCTGGCCGACCGTCCAAGGTCGCGGTGTTGGCGTCCGCTGGGCGCAACAATTTGTCACGGGGTGCCGCTCCACATTCAGGCAGCCCCGTGGGGAAAAGCCGACCCCGCGTCCAAACGGGGTCAGCGGCAGAAAGTGTCGGGCGCAGACGCAGCTGAGGCGCTCACCCTTCACAATCCGTTAATGATCCTTCCGCAGGTTCACCTACGGAAACCTTGTTACGACTTTTACTTCCTCTAAATGATCAAGTTTGGTCATCTTTCCAACAGACCGGCGCAACCGAAAGGCCGCGCCGGACATCGGTCCGAAGACCTCACTAAATCATTCAATCGGTAGTAGCGACGGGCGGTGTGTACAAAGGGCAGGGACGTAATCAACGCGAGCTTATGACTCGCGCTTACTGGGAATTCCTCGTTCAAGGGGAACAATTGCAAGCCCCTATCCCAATCACGAAAGAAGTTCCACGGGTTACCCAGTCTTTTCAGACAGGGATAAAGACACGCTGCTTCCTTCAGTGTAGCGCGCGTGCGGCCCCGGACATCTAAGGGCATCACAGACCTGTTATTGCTCTGTTTCGTGCGGCTAGGAGCCGCTTGTCCCTCTAAGAAGGTTGTAAGGTGCTGGGAACCCCGCACCTATTTAATAGGCTAGAGTCTCGTTCGTTATCGGAATTAACCAGACAAATCGCTCCACCAACTAAGAACGGCCATGCACCACCATCCACCGAATCAAGAAAGAGCTCTCAATCTGTCAATCCTCCCAGTGTCCGGGCCGGGTAAGTTTTCCCGTGTTGAGTCAAATTAAGCCGCAGGCTCCACTCCTGGTGGTGCCCTTCCGTCAATTCCTTTAAGTTTCAGCTTTGCAACCATACTTCCCCCGGAACCCAAATACTTTGGTTTCCCGGAAGCTGCCCGCCGAGTCATTTGAGTAACTCAGGCGGATCGCTGGTTGGCATCGTTTATGGTCAGAACTAGGGCGGTATCTGATCGCCTTCGAACCTCTGACTTTCGTTCTTGATCAATGAAAACATTCTTGGCAAATGCTTTCGCAGTAGTTCGTCTTGCGACGGTCCAAGAATTTCACCTCTAGCGCCGCAATACGAATGCCCCCGTCCGTCCCTCTTAATCATTACCTCGTATTCCAAAAACCAACAGAACAGAAACGAGGTCTTGTTCTATTATTCCATGCAAGTTTATTCAGGCGACTCGCCTGCGTTGAGCACTCTAATTTTTTCAAAGTAAAAGCACCGGCCATCTCGAGGCACACAATGAAGTGCACCAAGAAAGAACCGGCATGATGTTCAGTCCGAGCCGTCGCATCGGGTAGATGCACTACTCGTCTGGAACTGAGATCCAACTACGAGCTTTTTAACCGCAGCAGCTTTAGTATACGCTATTGGAGCTGGAATTACCGCGGCTGCTGGCACCAGACTTGCCCTCCAATTGATCCTCGTTAAAGGATTTAGAGTGTACTCATTTCAATTACGGGGCCTCAAAAGAGTCCCGTATTGTTATTTTTCGTCACTACCTCCCCGTGCCGGGAGTGGGTAATTTGCGCGCCTGCTGCCTTCCTTGGATGTGGTAGCCGTTTCTCAGGCTCCCTCTCCGGAATCGAACCCTGATTCTCCGTTACCCGTAACAACCATGGTAAGCAAGTAACCTACCATCGAAAGTTGATAAGGCAGACACTTGAAAGAAACGTCGCCGGCTCGTGGCCATGCGATCAGCACAAAGTTATCCAGAGTCACCACACAATACGGGCCGAAACCCGATCGATCTTGGTCTAATAAAAGCACCCGTTACCCAAAGGGCTCCAGGCTCACTGCATGTATTAGCTCTAGAATTGCCACAGTTATCCAAGTAGGAAGAAACGATCTAAGGAACCATAACTGATTTAATGAGCCATTCGCGGTTTCGCCTTATTTCGGCATGTACTTAGACATGCATGGCTTAATCTTTGAGACAAGCATATGATTACTGGCAGGATCAACCAGGTAATCGTTCGACTGCGCGTCCGTCCTCGCCTTCGGCGGGCCGGACGCAGTCTGTGTGCGGCGGAGGCCACCTTCAGGCGCCCCAACACGCTTATTTTGCACTCCGAGATGACGGCGTTCGAGCTCGCTACGGCACAACCTTCCCGAAAGACGAGTGGGAGCCGTGCGGCAAGAAGCACGTTCATGCTCGCTCTTTTTCGTTGCATCGACTCGGTCGCGCCGTGCGGGTTGCCCAAGCCCGCTGCACTGTCGGTGGACCGGCCGGAACTAGCAACGGAGCCGAGACTGCAAAGCCGCCAGACGACGGGTCACGCCCGCGTCTTCGGCGCTTTCGCATCTGAATCGCCCGAGGACGACACGGAACACACCTCGATATCGTGGTAAAACGGCACCGTCCGACAACCAGCCCCTAACGCATCAAGCGGATGAGGCTGCAGACGACTGCCGTGGATTCCCCTGGAGCAGACCCGAGGACACGCTTGACGAGGCCGAAGCCCGCCGCATATCAGACACCCGGTCGCTTTCGCGTACGCCGCTCACGAGAACCCCCACATAATAGCAGCGATAAGTACCCAGACCTCCTTGGGCACTAATACGAGCGTACTCGAGAAAATTTCACCGCGGGTGTGCCCCGAAACGTGTGGCACGTTGAGCGTGCCACAAGTCTACGTCGCTCTCAAACCCGCCGAGGTCGTAGAATTTGCGACCCTACTCACGAAATTCCCACCGAGGATACGGCCGCAAACGTACCGCACCTTGGGTAGGCCACGAGTTTGTGCAACACTACGCTGACGGCACAGCACCGAGGTCGTGCGCGCACGCACGGGAAAATTCCGCCGCGGTTTCTGCCGAAAACGTGAGGCACCACGACTCTCCGCAAGTTCGCGTCGACTGCGAAAGACCGAAGTCGTGAACGACGTGTCCGCTACTCGCCGCCGACACGCTGGACACCAAACGTACAACGACTCGACGGCGTCGTAGAGGCCCACGACGCGGTTTTCCTTAACGACGTCTCGGCGTGGCACCGACAGGTTAGAACGGCCGACCAACGTTCCCTGTCCGCCGTTCGGCTCAGTCGAAGGGCTCGGCGACTTCGGCAACGCTGCGAAGCCGCACGGTGACGCACGCCATGTCCCCATTTTTTTTTTTTTTTCTTTCTGCGTCTGCCGGGGTGCCCCTATAATAGCAGCGATAAGCACCCAGACCGCCGTGGGTCGCTCGCCCCGGCTGACGTGGTTTTTCGTACTCCTGCGGCGGTCGCCGTCAAGCACGTCCAAATACGCTACTTTCGTGGGCGCATTCACGCTCTTTCGCTTCGCCGGAGTGCCAGCACTCACTCTGCCAAAAACGGCGAACATCCGAGCGGCGGTTCCCACTTTTGCGTCGGCGTCGCAAACCCCGCCCCGGCAGACGAGGTTTGCCGTACTCGTGCGACGGTGGCCGGCGGGCACGTCGAAAGACGCCGATATCGTGCGCGAATTGGCGCACCTTGGCTTCACCGGAGTGCCGCCACTGACTCCTCCAAAAACGGCGAAGATCCGAGCGGCGCTTCCCACTTTCGCATCGGCGTCCCGAACTCCGCCCCGGCTGACGCGGTTTACCGTACTCGTGCGACGGTCGCCGGCGAGCACGTGGAAAGACGCCGATATCGTGCCCGAATCGGCTCCGTTCGGCTTCGCCGGAGTGCCAGCACTGGCTCGGCGAAAGACGACGAACATCCGAGCGACGGTTCTCACTATTGCGTACGCGTCGCAAACCCCGCCCCGGCAGACGCACTTTGCCGTACTCGTGCGACGGTCGCCGGCGAGCACGTAGAAAGACGCCGATATCGTGCCGGAATCGGCCCCGTTTGGCTTCGCCGGAGTGCCAGCACTCACTCGGCCACAAACGGCGAACATCCGAGCGGCGGTTCCCACTTAGCCGTCGGCGTCCCGAACTCCGCCCCGGCAGACGCGGTTGCCGAGCTCGTGCGACTAGCGACCGCGAAGCCGTCTCGCGACGCCGCTTTCGTGCGCGGCTCCCACTGCGACCTGGGTCACCCGAGGTCGACGAGCAAGAAAGAATGTCGAAAAAAAATTTTTTTTTTTTTGCGTCTGCCGGGGTGCCCCTATAATAGCAGCGATAAGCACCCAGACCGCCATGGGTCGCTCGCCCCGGCTGACGTGGTTTTTCGTTTTCCTGCGGTGGTCGTCGTCAAGCACGTCCAAACACGCCACTTTCGTGGGCGCATTCGCGCTCTTTCGCTTCGCCGGAGTGCCAGCACTCACTCTGCCAAAAACGGCGAACATCCTAGTGGCGGTTCCCACTTTTGCGTCGGCGTCGCCAACCCCGCCCCGGCATACGCGGTTTGCCGTACTCGTGCGGCGGTGGCCGGCGGGCACGTCGAAAGACACCGATATCGTGCGCGAGTCGATGCTTCTTGGTCTCGCAGGAGGGCCGCCACTCACTCCTGCAAAAACGGCGAAGATCCGAGCGGCGCTTCCCACTTTTTCGTCGGCATCGCAAACCTCGCCCCGGCAGACGCGCTTTGCCGTACTCGTGCGACGGTCGCCGGCGAGCACGTCGAAATACGCCGATATCGTGCCCGAATCGGCCCCGTTTCGCTTCGCCGGAGTGCCAGCACTCACTCGGCCAAAAACGGCGAACATCCGAGCA
>NW_027464994.1:0-85530 GCF_043290135.1 Rhipicephalus microplus
GTGCCCCAATACCAAACTGCGCGTGCCATTTCTGTGGTGCAAGTGTGTTTAAGTAGTCGCAGTTTCATCTTTCACAATCATGAGGGTTCCCATATTGAAAGTATTCCTTCCCCGAACTTGTGGCAGGGACGCACGATGCGAAATTACAAAATGATCGCGCTTGAAAGCTTCATACAAATGCACTGTCGACCCGCCGAACATAGTCAGTAATCTAAAACAAAGCGGAAATAAACGGTGCGTCCGCTCATTCATTTAAGGTAAGTTTCCCACCACATTCCGAATGGAACGTACCACTCATTTGTGCCTAGCACAGGCGCATTTGTTCTTTCGAAGAGAACACAGTGTTCCGCTACACCGTGTGATTATGTAAACGTCAAGCCGAGCAGTGTCGTTTGCTGGCCGGCCTGGCTATGTTTCTTTCGGCGACGCGCAAACGGAGCACTCGGTGCGAAAACGGGAAATGCCCATACCTCGTGTCGACCGCCTTTCTTTACTGGATTTCGTACTTCTTTGTGCACTATATAAATCACCTGCGTGGTACCCCTGTCATGCGTACGCACAGTTTTGTTTTTTCCTTCACTCGGGCTGTCGATACTTTGCTTTCGGACAATAATTAGCATGCAGTCCGCCGCCACGCTTTTCTGCTTCTACAGCTATTGTCACATGCGTCTATATATTTCTCCCCTATCTTTTCTTGCATCAATGCTTCCGCACATTTTTCACCGCGCCACGCACTTTAAGCTACATTCACTCCTCCTACAGTCTCGAAACGGGCCTGCCCTGCGCTCTCAAGAAATAAATGCCCCAATTTCGTAAACAAATGAATGGCGTGGCAGAGAAGGAACTCTGCGCTGTCTGATGAATGTGGCTGTACCCTTCACATCGGGCGGCAGCTATCACCACCTAGCCATAATGCTGACCTAACAAACAGCTACATTTATCTTGTTTTTTTTCTCTCTTTAAATAGTGAAGTATAGGACCGCGGTGCTTTGCAGTGAATGGTTTAGTTTTCACTCTTGCCTTGACTTTAGCCACCAATAAGATAACCACCTTCTAGTTAATTCTACCCGCCTAAAGTCTATTTTGCCCTCCCCCGTCTCTAAACCCCGGTGCTTTTGAAAAACTCTGCGCCATCATTCTAAACTATAAGGTGAAGCCCTTTACATAGCATTATCAAGTGTTCGGCAGTTTCCTTCTCTCCGCATGCACTGCATACCGTGTATACCCCTTCATATTTGGCCCGACATGTCGGAGTTGCTCGGGCAAGCGCTGACGCGAGTTTCCTATTCTATCATTTCCCAAGAGCTGAACACACTCGAGTTCATGTTACCTTTTTTTGAGAGAAGCGGCCACCTTCCCCCTGTTTTTTTTTTTTTTTTTTAATTACCACGCTCCTGGTTTTGTTTTCCCTCCATTACCGTACTTGTGGCACTTTTCTCCGCGCACTCGGTCTTCTCTAATTTACCTGTTCAACCTCCCCGAGCACACACGTCGAGCGCGGCACACCAACGCTCCTGCTAGCGGTGTTCAACAGAGAGAAGAGGATGGATTCGGAGCCGAATCTCTCAGCACAACCCCTATGCCGACGCAGACAATTTGGGTGGCTCTGAGAAGAGCCGTTGATTTGTCGTTGCTCGCTGTGGCCCACGACGCACGCCTACTTGGAGCTGGTGTACTTGGTGACGGCTTTTGTACCCTCGGACACCGCGTGCTTGGCCAGCTCTCCGGGCAGCAGCAGGCGCACCGCGGTCTGGATCTCCCGGCTCGTGATGGTCGAGCGCTTGTTGTAGTGAGCAAGGCGTGACGACTCGGCGGCGATACGCTCGAAGATGTCGTTCACGAAGCTGTTCATGATGGACATGGCCTTGCTGGAGACACCAGTGTCGGGGTGCACCTGCTTCAGCACCTTATAGATGTAGATGGAGAAGCTCTCCTTCCTGCGGCGCTTCTTCTTCTTCTTGTCCGTGGCGCGCACATTCTTCTGCGCCTTGCCGGCCTTCTTGACGGCTTTGCCAGACGGTTGGGGAGGCATGATTTCACACAACACGCACGCGAGACCAGAGTCGAATGCGCGTGTCCCCCCGTCTCGCCGCGCTTAAATATGAGCGAGGGGTGTTGACGAGATCAGCACAACGCGCGCGCCCCATTGGTTCGCACGGCTTCTCTCTCTCACACTCTCATCCGTTCCCCGCGAGCGGCGGCGCGCGATGGTGGCAACGGAAACCATTCGAGCACGGCTCTCATCTCAGAAGGCAGCAGCTTTCTTGTTTTCGGCAACCGGCGTCGTACCAAGCGAAAAGCAACACCATGTCCGGACGTGGCAAGGGCGGCAAGGCGAAAGGCAAGAGCAAGACCCGTTCTAGCCGCGCGGGGCTTCAGTTCCCCGTGGGCCGTATTCACCGCCTCCTACGCAAGGGAAACTACGCCGAGCGCGTCGGAGCTGGCGCTCCGGTCTACCTGGCTGCCGTACTCGAGTACCTGGCCGCCGAGGTGCTCGAGCTGGCGGGCAACGCCGCTCGTGACAACAAGAAGACCCGGATCATCCCCCGTCACTTGCAGCTCGCCATCCGCAACGACGAGGAGCTGAACAAACTGCTTTCCGGCGTCACCATCGCGCAGGGCGGTGTGTTGCCCAACATTCAAGCCGTGCTTCTTCCAAAGAAGACGGAGAAGAAGGCGTAAGCGAGCACCCCTTCCGCGCGCTCGCCGCATTCCCCAAACGGTCCTTCTAAGGACCACCCAAACAGGTGACGCGGCCGTGTTTCGCTTCGCAGTCACGATGGCTCTGTTCGTACCCTCAAGCGTGTTTGTTTTTCTATACTTTATATATATTTCCTCGCGACATCAGTTAGCCACAAGTGCGCGACGCCAAATGCTGCAAAGAGACAACCAAATCACGCAGCTCGGCACCGAAAAAGACAGAAAAGAGCATGTAAGCGTTGTCATTTCTCATTAAAAAAAAAAAAAAAAAAGCTCCACACGTAACCGTCTATCCTTACGATGACACCTGAACGGGTCAGCACAGGGACAGAGTAAATTTAATACCTTTGAATAGAAAAACAAACGTAAGGTAAAAAAAAAAAAGAGAGAGAGAGAGAGAGAACCCGCCGTTAGCGCATTCCATTTGGTGCTTCTAACACAATTTATTTCGTCTATCTTGCTAGGCAGCGCAGCCACTATTACACAGAACACACAACACAAGCGCTTAACTTCAACTAAACGTTTATTGCAAAAAAAAAAAAAAAAAATTGTCCAGAATATGGCACAAAAACTTGTTCAGCTTCAAAAGAAATGAAAGGAAATGACACGCGATGATTTCGAGTGTGTTAGTGCACTCTCTATCGCGCTCACGCGGAAAGAACTGTTTTTTGGATGGGGTGATAGAGAATAACAGACAGTAATGTGCGGGACTGGCACGTGTGCTTTTTGTTGTCTACCTTTTACTATTCTTTTTCTCTGTTCACCCCCTTTATAAACTCTGACGTTTGCAATGAAAGTTCAGTTGAAGTTAAGCGCTTGTGTTGTGAGGTCTGTGTAATAGTGGCTGCGCTTCCTAGCGAGATGGATCCTTACCAACTGGCCCGATACAATTGTTTATTTCGTCTCTCGGTAAAACTTCATCACCTCCTACGAGTGCACCCAAAAGTTGCGCCGGGGTCCAGCAGCCCAAGTCACCATGGCGTTACGCAAACAGAAGCCCTCAAAAACACCTTACAAGCGGCGGGCAAAAAGGTAAACACATAAATGAAATTGACACACCACAGGGTCGCAGCACGGCTGCTGCACACACACCGACTGAAGCTAGCCTACCTTTTCTCTGTCTACTCATAATGATACACACTTTTACCTTGAATTTGTCAAAGCTGAGCCATTTCTTCGTAATAACGACGCGCCGACGTTCCGTTCTTCCGCGCGCTAGACAACGGCAGCCACGTACGTACAAAACATGACAGCAAAAGAGGGTGCGGCCGGAGTACGTGGCCTGGAGTGGTCTCGTAGCCAAAGCAGACACGTTGGTGGTCCTGAGAAGGACCGTTTGTTGTTGCTTGCCTGTCGACCGAAGCGCAGGGAGCAGCCCAACTTAGGCGCGCTCACCGCGAATGCGCCGAGCCAGCTGGATGTCCTTTGGCATGATGGTGACGCGCTTAGCGTGGATGGCGCACAGGTTGGTGTCTTCGAAAAGACCAACGAGGTAGGCCTCGCTAGCTTCCTGTAGGGCCATCACGGCAGAACTCTGGAAACGGAGGTCCGTCTTGAAGTCCTGAGCGATTTCCCGCACCAGGCGCTGAAAGGGAAGCTTGCGGATCAGCAGTTCGGTCGACTTCTGGTATCGGCGAATTTCACGCAGGGCCACGGTTCCAGGCCTGTAACGGTGAGGTTTCTTCACCCCGCCTGTGGCAGGGGCACTCTTGCGAGCAGCCTTGGTAGCAAGCTGCTTACGCGGAGCCTTGCCTCCAGTACTCTTGCGCGCGGTTTGTTTAGTTCGGGCCATGCTGCGTGCGTCCGATCACCTCGACTGACGGAGCGAAACTGCGCTCCTGCCGGAGATCGGCAAAAGCGGCTTCGCCGCACGACCCATCTCTCTCCCTCCCATTGGCCGAAGCGTGAGAACCCGTCCGCGTGCGAGCGCGGAAGCGTACGCCAGGATGCTGGCTGGCGCTCATTTTCGGGCAACCGTGCAGTTCGCGGCTGCAAAGAGGTACACCGAAACGAAACCACTACCGCTGTACAATACAGCCTGCTGCGCATTTCTTTCGCCTTCCAGGCAACACATCAATCGACGCTGTAGCTCGTCGCTTCCCGAAGCGGCGCGACGGAGTGCGAGACGCCACCATTCACGCCAACAGCGCGCATCGCACTAGAGCGCCTCGCATCACCGAGGGCAAATGCGCACTGCCACGCCAAAAAAACTTGCTCCTTGCGTTGTCGCTTATTTGCGACCATTACGTAGATGGGCGAAGACGACGAGAGACCACCGGCAGTGTTGGTATATGCATACACGTCCGCGCAACGACAAGGAGTAAAACGCAACAAAACATTCTAACACAAACACCCCGTACATCCAACTGCCACTGAGCGCGCCTACTTGCTCAATCGCAGACAGTAACGGGACTCAATTTTATCTTCCTTTCCCTCTTAAGAATCACTCATACATACTTGCCAAACTACTAGGTGCGCTCAATGGCGGTTGGATGTACGGGGTGTTTGCGTTCGAATGTTTTGTTTCATTTTTACTCCTATTCCCTCGATATGTCGTCTCACTCTGGCTTCCCTCATGTCTCTTTCTCTACACTTTTATTCCCACCCTTTTAATCCCCCCTCACCCCCCATCCCTTGTGAGCTACCGCTGAGGTGTCGCATCCTGATGCAGACAGTTTCGGGGCTCACTTTCCTCTTCTTTTCCATCTTACACATCAGCAATCCCCCCCCCCCCCCCCAACCTCTAAGTGCTAAATATGTGGCACAAAAAGCAGGAAATGGACTCAATGAAAGGGTGAAAAATAATAATCATAATAGAAACGAAGATCAACACGCGCCTCAAAAAGCCCCATTCACTCCTCTTTCACATTTTCACGAGAAAATGAAGGTACACACATGGAGAACAATTTTTGTTATAGGTAGGCTTGCCTGAGCAGAACCACTGTCGTGCGCCTTGGTTACACATTCGACACGCCTCGTCCTGTGCGGAGGTGGGTGGGAAACCAAGGGTGCACTTGAAAATGCAATGCTCGTGGGTTGGTGTCGCCATCTGACGGCAGGCTCACGCGAGCGCGCCTTGCTTTCGAATTTCCCGCGCTCGAACCTCTCGCGTTTACATCATGGGCTAGTCCCCCCCCCCCCCCCCTCTCGCGTGGGCGGCGAAGCCAGCCTCCCTAGAGTGACCACCTCTGCCGGCGAAATGGAAACACTTGTTGCGTAGCTGTCCGTCCAAGTAAAGCTTTCACAACTGCAGTGTTCGCAGCACCAGTACAGTACATGAGTGCCACTTCTATCAAGTGCAGCTTCCCTCAGCACGCTGCATGGGCAGCGCTTATTGTGTACTTGCTTCTGACTTGCGCAGAAATTCTGTTTAAACATCCCCTTCCACTTTTCTTTCTTTTTTTTTTGTATTTTGCAGCTCGGCAGCGCCAGGTGTGAAAAAAAAAAAACAAACAAAAATTATTAGGCGTGACAATGTACACAATGTGTTATTGAATGGGGCACTTCTGAGTGCACAGCGGGCGCGGTAAACACGACCAACCTGTCACAATCAATTTTTTCATTTGTAAGTACACATCCCTTCTTCGTCTGGGTGCCCCACGGTAGAACATAGTGCGTTTTTATTTATTTTGACACAACGTGACGCGATCGTGTAGTGGGCATTCCAAAGAAAAAAGCGAGTTCGTGCTTCCTGAGCATAGTCGTGTCTCCAAGAATGCAGTGACCAGGGTAGAACGCTGCGCTCGGCTTCTTCCTTCGCGCGATAAGGTAACTAGGCGACGTTCGCTTGACGGGCCCGTTTTAGCAGCTTGGCTTGCAGGAAGGAGAGGAAGAACTCGCAGATGCGGCGATTGATTCGTGCATGCAGACCCAGGAGAAAGACGACGACGCGAACGAAATGCGGTGAACGTGACAAGTACCCAGCGCGATCAAGCTACTACTACACGAGGTGCTGCTCACCTGAGCGATGACGCAATGATATTGCAAAGAGGGACGGACGGGTATGGCGAACCGCTGGGATCACACTGCCGAAGCATCAAGTGGGTAGCCCTGAAGAGGGCTGTTGTGTTCTCGTTGGCTGGCTGCAGGCGACGCCGCTGGCTTCTTAGCCTCCGAATCCGTACAGGGTGCGGCCCTGACGCTTGAGGGCGTACACGACGTCCATGGCTGTCACGGTCTTCCTTTTGGCGTGCTCGGTGTAAGTGACGGCATCGCGGATCACGTTCTCGAGGAACACCTTGAGAACGCCGCGAGTTTCCTCGTAGATGAGGCCAGAGATGCGCTTGACACCGCCACGGCGCGCCAGACGACGGATGGCCGGCTTGGTTATGCCCTGGATGTTGTCACGCAACACCTTTCGATGACGCTTGGCGCCACCCTTCCCCAGCCCTTTGCCACCTTTGCCACGGCCAGACATGACGGCTTCCGAAGTTTCTGCTTCTGCTTCGAAACGCGCCCGGAAAGCGAATGCTCGACACGATCGAGTCGCGGTGTCGGCGCCGGCCCGCGAGACTGAGGAGGAAGGCGAACGGCGCACGCCGGTTGGTCGGCGGCCAGCTCGTCTCTCTCTCCCTCTTTTCTTCGCGAGGAGCGCGTTGGCCGCGCAGGTTGCTGCACTGACTATTTTTCTGCACTACAAGATTGAATATACACGGCAAACATGCTTTCGTTTGTTTGTTTGTTTTTAATTCTTTTCTCGTTACTGTTGCTAAGTTTCTTGCCCATTCATTCACGCACCCTTCACTGCTGCAAAATGGCGTATCAGTCGTATCAGCTGCCCCAGCGGCAAGGAGACATCAAACCGAGTAAGCGACAATTCATGTACGCGTACGTACAAGCCCAGCGGATACAACGCGTTCGCTAAAAAACGTTTCATCGTGTCCACTGAACATGACACACGCAATATTTGTCAAAACTCACAGCTGCAACAGCTCACCTGTGTGCCGCACGTAAATAAACTGCACACTTAACACTTTGCGACTACTCGTCCCCGGCGTGTGCCCCCCCCCCTCTTTTTTTTTTTCTTTTCTATGTTCTCGCTTTCTCTCTAATCACATCAATGCCTCATTTGCACGCACGAAACCCGTTTCACGGCGTCACTTTGACGCCATCCTTGTCGCCAAACCAAGGGACTAACACACGCGGTCCGGGCACGGCCTCATGGCCGGAAATTTCTAAACAAAGCGTGCTCGCGTTGTTGTGGACGCCGGCACGTGAAATTCGGCAAAGTAACAGCACCTTTGGCTGGCTACGCGTGTCTCAAATTTTACTGTGGCAGCTCCACTACATATCGCGATACGGCAGTTTCACCGAAGCCACGCAACGCGACCGCGCTCATTTCAGCATTCACGGGGACGGCAGAGAGTGAGAGCGCACCTCCTCTCGGGCGCGCCTCTCCTCCCGTAAACACGGACTGTCAAGCGGTCCGGTCGCAGCGAAGTTTCCCCATCTCCTTGCGGGGTGGTTCAACACCTGCCCGTTTCAAGTGCACGGTTGCACTGTGAGGAACCCTGCAAGGGTCACGCAATTACAGGCAAAACAGCCCTAACTCTAAAGCGCCTTACATAGGACGAGATTGGAGCGTAAAATGCACCACCCTTTATGCATTCTTTCTTCTTTACAGCGTTGGAAGAGTGTTCGTTCGCTGCATGTTTTACGCATGCGTACTTTCGCTTACATAATACCTTCGGAGGCTGACAACCTGTTAAGTAATCTATCAACGACTATCCGGACGGCATCAGCTGTGCAAAGAAGATTTGCAGTTGGCCTTCCAGAGCCGTCCAGAGCACACAAAGTAGGTCTACACATCGTGGCAACCAATATTTCGAAAAAAGTGAATTGCGTAGTATTATAAAGAATACAACTTTCAGAATGAGCAAAACTGCTTGGTTTGACCAAAGTACAAAGAGGTGCGATTTATACCACATCGATCCATTTATTGAATTAAAAATTACGCTGGCATTAGATAGAATATCGGAAACTCTAATTGACCGATTGAGGCTAGGCACGGCATACACAAAAACATTTGTTTTTTTTTTTTTCTTTGCACAGACACGGCAGAGCTGAAAGTCCCGAATGCGAATGCGGATTGATAGATGAAGACGTATGTCACCTTCTCGTAGACTGTCCACATCACGAGACGCCGTCTTAAGTCCGAACAGTTGGCATTAGACCGCAGACCGTTTAACATGAAGAAACTTCTGGGTCCGTGGCCTACTCGAGTTTTACAGTCGCACGCTTTAAAAGCATCAACACGTTCTTTACAAGACAGCGGGATTGCTGATAAGTATTAAGAAATAACGAACTTTCATTTGTAACAAATGTACTTATTATGTACAGTATCACGTGACTCTCATCATGTGTGTGTTGTGAAATGAATGACGTGTCGACAATTATGTACACACGAGCGAATGCATCTTTATACGGACCAGACGTGTGCTCTACTGTTTTGTGCTGGTGGACCGAATATTATCGAGGGACATTATATCAGAGACTTCATTCATTGACTTTCGAACATTTACTTACCATTGTGTTCTGATATGTGCGTATAAGTGTAAGTGTGTCTTTGCATATCTCTGCCCGAGTTTTCTACTTTCCATGCACTGCTTTGTACGTTTTGCTTCAAGATACGTGTTCAAGTTTAACTCAACGGCCAAGGAGTAGCCGGCGCCATAATGGTGCGCCGACATCTCCTTACATATCATATCAATAAGAAAAAAAGATGCGCGCCAATGCCCATCTATTGTATTCCCTTCTCACGTGCCCCAATACCAAACTGCGCGTGCCATTTCTGTGGTGCAAGTGTGTTTAAGTAGTCGCAGTTTCATCTTTCACAATCATGAGGGTTCCCATATTGAAAGTATTCCTTCCCCGAACTTGTGGCAGGGACGCACGATGCGAAATTACAAAATGATCGCGCTTGAAAGCTTCATACAAATGCACTGTCGACCCGCCGAACATAGTCAGTAATCTAAAACAAAGCGGAAATAAACGGTGCGTCCGCTCATTCATTTAAGGTAAGTTTCCCACCACATTCCGAATGGAACGTACCACTCATTTGTGCCTAGCACAGGCGCATTTGTTCTTTCGAAGAGAACACAGTGTTCCGCTACACCGTGTGATTATGTAAACGTCAAGCCGAGCAGTGTCGTTTGCTGGCCGGCCTGGCTATGTTTCTTTCGGCGACGCGCAAACGGAGCACTCGGTGCGAAAACGGGAAATGCCCATACCTCGTGTCGACCGCCTTTCTTTACTGGATTTCGTACTTCTTTGTGCACTATATAAATCACCTGCGTGGTACCCCTGTCATGCGTACGCACAGTTTTGTTTTTTCCTTCACTCGGGCTGTCGATACTTTGCTTTCGGACAATAATTAGCATGCAGTCCGCCGCCACGCTTTTCTGCTTCTACAGCTATTGTCACATGCGTCTATATATTTCTCCCCTATCTTTTCTTGCATCAATGCTTCCGCACATTTTTCACCGCGCCACGCACTTTAAGCTACATTCACTCCTCCTACAGTCTCGAAACGGGCCTGCCCTGCGCTCTCAAGAAATAAATGCCCCAATTTCGTAAACAAATGAATGGCGTGGCAGAGAAGGAACTCTGCGCTGTCTGATGAATGTGGCTGTACCCTTCACATCGGGCGGCAGCTATCACCACCTAGCCATAATGCTGACCTAACAAACAGCTACATTTATCTTGTTTTTTTTCTCTCTTTAAATAGTGAAGTATAGGACCGCGGTGCTTTGCAGTGAATGGTTTAGTTTTCACTCTTGCCTTGACTTTAGCCACCAATAAGATAACCACCTTCTAGTTAATTCTACCCGCCTAAAGTCTATTTTGCCCTCCCCCGTCTCTAAACCCCGGTGCTTTTGAAAAACTCTGCGCCATCATTCTAAACTATAAGGTGAAGCCCTTTACATAGCATTATCAAGTGTTCGGCAGTTTCCTTCTCTCCGCATGCACTGCATACCGTGTATACCCCTTCATATTTGGCCCGACATGTCGGAGTTGCTCGGGCAAGCGCTGACGCGAGTTTCCTATTCTATCATTTCCCAAGAGCTGAACACACTCGAGTTCATGTTACCTTTTTTTGAGAGAAGCGGCCACCTTCCCCCTGTTTTTTTTTTTTTTTTTTAATTACCACGCTCCTGGTTTTGTTTTCCCTCCATTACCGTACTTGTGGCACTTTTCTCCGCGCACTCGGTCTTCTCTAATTTACCTGTTCAACCTCCCCGAGCACACACGTCGAGCGCGGCACACCAACGCTCCTGCTAGCGGTGTTCAACAGAGAGAAGAGGATGGATTCGGAGCCGAATCTCTCAGCACAACCCCTATGCCGACGCAGACAATTTGGGTGGCTCTGAGAAGAGCCGTTGATTTGTCGTTGCTCGCTGTGGCCCACGACGCACGCCTACTTGGAGCTGGTGTACTTGGTGACGGCTTTTGTACCCTCGGACACCGCGTGCTTGGCCAGCTCTCCGGGCAGCAGCAGGCGCACCGCGGTCTGGATCTCCCGGCTCGTGATGGTCGAGCGCTTGTTGTAGTGAGCAAGGCGTGACGACTCGGCGGCGATACGCTCGAAGATGTCGTTCACGAAGCTGTTCATGATGGACATGGCCTTGCTGGAGACACCAGTGTCGGGGTGCACCTGCTTCAGCACCTTATAGATGTAGATGGAGAAGCTCTCCTTCCTGCGGCGCTTCTTCTTCTTCTTGTCCGTGGCGCGCACATTCTTCTGCGCCTTGCCGGCCTTCTTGACGGCTTTGCCAGACGGTTGGGGAGGCATGATTTCACACAACACGCACGCGAGACCAGAGTCGAATGCGCGTGTCCCCCCGTCTCGCCGCGCTTAAATATGAGCGAGGGGTGTTGACGAGATCAGCACAACGCGCGCGCCCCATTGGTTCGCACGGCTTCTCTCTCTCACACTCTCATCCGTTCCCCGCGAGCGGCGGCGCGCGATGGTGGCAACGGAAACCATTCGAGCACGGCTCTCATCTCAGAAGGCAGCAGCTTTCTTGTTTTCGGCAACCGGCGTCGTACCAAGCGAAAAGCAACACCATGTCCGGACGTGGCAAGGGCGGCAAGGCGAAAGGCAAGAGCAAGACCCGTTCTAGCCGCGCGGGGCTTCAGTTCCCCGTGGGCCGTATTCACCGCCTCCTACGCAAGGGAAACTACGCCGAGCGCGTCGGAGCTGGCGCTCCGGTCTACCTGGCTGCCGTACTCGAGTACCTGGCCGCCGAGGTGCTCGAGCTGGCGGGCAACGCCGCTCGTGACAACAAGAAGACCCGGATCATCCCCCGTCACTTGCAGCTCGCCATCCGCAACGACGAGGAGCTGAACAAACTGCTTTCCGGCGTCACCATCGCGCAGGGCGGTGTGTTGCCCAACATTCAAGCCGTGCTTCTTCCAAAGAAGACGGAGAAGAAGGCGTAAGCGAGCACCCCTTCCGCGCGCTCGCCGCATTCCCCAAACGGTCCTTCTAAGGACCACCCAAACAGGTGACGCGGCCGTGTTTCGCTTCGCAGTCACGATGGCTCTGTTCGTACCCTCAAGCGTGTTTGTTTTTCTATACTTTATATATATTTCCTCGCGACATCAGTTAGCCACAAGTGCGCGACGCCAAATGCTGCAAAGAGACAACCAAATCACGCAGCTCGGCACCGAAAAAGACAGAAAAGAGCATGTAAGCGTTGTCATTTCTCATTAAAAAAAAAAAAAAAAAAGCTCCACACGTAACCGTCTATCCTTACGATGACACCTGAACGGGTCAGCACAGGGACAGAGTAAATTTAATACCTTTGAATAGAAAAACAAACGTAAGGTAAAAAAAAAAAGAGAGAGAGAGAGAGAGAGAACCCGCCGTTAGCGCATTCCATTTGGTGCTTCTAACACAATTTATTTCGTCTATCTTGCTAGGCAGCGCAGCCACTATTACACAGAACACACAACACAAGCGCTTAACTTCAACTAAACGTTTATTGCAAAAAAAAAAAAAAAAATTGTCCAGAATATGGCACAAAAACTTGTTCAGCTTCAAAAGAAATGAAAGGAAATGACACGCGATGATTTCGAGTGTGTTAGTGCACTCTCTATCGCGCTCACGCGGAAAGAACTGTTTTTTGGATGGGGTGATAGAGAATAACAGACAGTAATGTGCGGGACTGGCACGTGTGCTTTTTGTTGTCTACCTTTTACTATTCTTTTTCTCTGTTCACCCCCTTTATAAACTCTGACGTTTGCAATGAAAGTTCAGTTGAAGTTAAGCGCTTGTGTTGTGAGGTCTGTGTAATAGTGGCTGCGCTTCCTAGCGAGATGGATCCTTACCAACTGGCCCGATACAATTGTTTATTTCGTCTCTCGGTAAAACTTCATCACCTCCTACGAGTGCACCCAAAAGTTGCGCCGGGGTCCAGCAGCCCAAGTCACCATGGCGTTACGCAAACAGAAGCCCTCAAAAACACCTTACAAGCGGCGGGCAAAAAGGTAAACACATAAATGAAATTGACACACCACAGGGTCGCAGCACGGCTGCTGCACACACACCGACTGAAGCTAGCCTACCTTTTCTCTGTCTACTCATAATGATACACACTTTTACCTTGAATTTGTCAAAGCTGAGCCATTTCTTCGTAATAACGACGCGCCGACGTTCCGTTCTTCCGCGCGCTAGACAACGGCAGCCACGTACGTACAAAACATGACAGCAAAAGAGGGTGCGGCCGGAGTACGTGGCCTGGAGTGGTCTCGTAGCCAAAGCAGACACGTTGGTGGTCCTGAGAAGGACCGTTTGTTGTTGCTTGCCTGTCGACCGAAGCGCAGGGAGCAGCCCAACTTAGGCGCGCTCACCGCGAATGCGCCGAGCCAGCTGGATGTCCTTTGGCATGATGGTGACGCGCTTAGCGTGGATGGCGCACAGGTTGGTGTCTTCGAAAAGACCAACGAGGTAGGCCTCGCTAGCTTCCTGTAGGGCCATCACGGCAGAACTCTGGAAACGGAGGTCCGTCTTGAAGTCCTGAGCGATTTCCCGCACCAGGCGCTGAAAGGGAAGCTTGCGGATCAGCAGTTCGGTCGACTTCTGGTATCGGCGAATTTCACGCAGGGCCACGGTTCCAGGCCTGTAACGGTGAGGTTTCTTCACCCCGCCTGTGGCAGGGGCACTCTTGCGAGCAGCCTTGGTAGCAAGCTGCTTACGCGGAGCCTTGCCTCCAGTACTCTTGCGCGCGGTTTGTTTAGTTCGGGCCATGCTGCGTGCGTCCGATCACCTCGACTGACGGAGCGAAACTGCGCTCCTGCCGGAGATCGGCAAAAGCGGCTTCGCCGCACGACCCATCTCTCTCCCTCCCATTGGCCGAAGCGTGAGAACCCGTCCGCGTGCGAGCGCGGAAGCGTACGCCAGGATGCTGGCTGGCGCTCATTTTCGGGCAACCGTGCAGTTCGCGGCTGCAAAGAGGTACACCGAAACGAAACCACTACCGCTGTACAATACAGCCTGCTGCGCATTTCTTTCGCCTTCCAGGCAACACATCAATCGACGCTGTAGCTCGTCGCTTCCCGAAGCGGCGCGACGGAGTGCGAGACGCCACCATTCACGCCAACAGCGCGCATCGCACTAGAGCGCCTCGCATCACCGAGGGCAAATGCGCACTGCCACGCCAAAAAAACTTGCTCCTTGCGTTGTCGCTTATTTGCGACCATTACGTAGATGGGCGAAGACGACGAGAGACCACCGGCAGTGTTGGTATATGCATACACGTCCGCGCAACGACAAGGAGTAAAACGCAACAAAACATTCTAACACAAACACCCCGTACATCCAACTGCCACTGAGCGCGCCTACTTGCTCAATCGCAGACAGTAACGGGACTCAATTTTATCTTCCTTTCCCTCTTAAGAATCACTCATACATACTTGCCAAACTACTAGGTGCGCTCAATGGCGGTTGGATGTACGGGGTGTTTGCGTTCGAATGTTTTGTTTCATTTTTACTCCTATTCCCTCGATATGTCGTCTCACTCTGGCTTCCCTCATGTCTCTTTCTCTACACTTTTATTCCCACCCTTTTAATCCCCCCTCACCCCCCATCCCTTGTGAGCTACCGCTGAGGTGTCGCATCCTGATGCAGACAGTTTCGGGGCTCACTTTCCTCTTCTTTTCCATCTTACACATCAGCAATCCCCCCCCCCCCCCCCCAACCTCTAAGTGCTAAATATGTGGCACAAAAAGCAGGAAATGGACTCAATGAAAGGGTGAAAAATAATAATCATAATAGAAACGAAGATCAACACGCGCCTCAAAAAGCCCCATTCACTCCTCTTTCACATTTTCACGAGAAAATGAAGGTACACACATGGAGAACAATTTTTGTTATAGGTAGGCTTGCCTGAGCAGAACCACTGTGGTGCGCCTTGGTTACACATTCGACACGCCTCGTCCTGTGCGGAGGTGGGTGGGAAACCAAGGGTGCACTTGAAAATGCAATGCTCGTGGGTTGGTGTCGCCATCTGACGGCAGGCTCACGCGAGCGCGCCTTGCTTTCGAATTTCCCGCGCTCGAACCTCTCGCGTTTACATCATGGGCTAGTCCCCCCCCCCCCCCCCTCTCGCGTGGGCGGCGAAGCCAGCCTCCCTAGAGTGACCACCTCTGCCGGCGAAATGGAAACACTTGTTGCGTAGCTGTCCGTCCAAGTAAAGCTTTCACAACTGCAGTGTTCGCAGCACCAGTACAGTACATGAGTGCCACTTCTATCAAGTGCAGCTTCCCTCAGCACGCTGCATGGGCAGCGCTTATTGTGTACTTGCTTCTGACTTGCGCAGAAATTCTGTTTAAACATCCCCTTCCACTTTTCTTTCTTTTTTTTTTGTATTTTGCAGCTCGGCAGCGCCAGGTGTGAAAAAAAAAAAACAAACAAAAATTATTAGGCGTGACAATGTACACAATGTGTTATTGAATGGGGCACTTCTGAGTGCACAGCGGGCGCGGTAAACACGACCAACCTGTCACAATCAATTTTTTCATTTGTAAGTACACATTCCTTCTTCGTCTGGGTGCCCCACGGTAGAACATAGTGCGTTTTTATTTATTTTGACACAACGTGACGCGATCGTGTAGTGGGCATTCCAAAGAAAAAAGCGAGTTCGTGCTTCCTGAGCATAGTCGTGTCTCCAAGAATGCAGTGACCAGGGTAGAACGCTGCGCTCGGCTTCTTCCTTCGCGCGATAAGGTAACTAGGCGACGTTCGCTTGACGGGCCCGTTTTAGCAGCTTGGCTTGCAGGAAGGAGAGGAAGAACTCGCAGATGCGGCGATTGATTCGTGCATGCAGACCCAGGAGAAAGACGACGACGCGAACGAAATGCGGTGAACGTGACAAGTACCCAGCGCGATCAAGCTACTACTACACGAGGTGCTGCTCACCTGAGCGATGACGCAATGATATTGCAAAGAGGGACGGACGGGTATGGCGAACCGCTGGGATCACACTGCCGAAGCATCAAGTGGGTAGCCCTGAAGAGGGCTGTTGTGTTCTCGTTGGCTGGCTGCAGGCGACGCCGCTGGCTTCTTAGCCTCCGAATCCGTACAGGGTGCGGCCCTGACGCTTGAGGGCGTACACGACGTCCATGGCTGTCACGGTCTTCCTTTTGGCGTGCTCGGTGTAAGTGACGGCATCGCGGATCACGTTCTCGAGGAACACCTTGAGAACGCCGCGAGTTTCCTCGTAGATGAGGCCAGAGATGCGCTTGACACCGCCACGGCGCGCCAGACGACGGATGGCCGGCTTGGTTATGCCCTGGATGTTGTCACGCAACACCTTTCGATGACGCTTGGCGCCACCCTTCCCCAGCCCTTTGCCACCTTTGCCACGGCCAGACATGACGGCTTCCGAAGTTTCTGCTTCTGCTTCGAAACGCGCCCGGAAAGCGAATGGTGGTGGTGGTAGTGGTTACAATGAAGAGGAAAAAGGCACCTAATTTCTGTCTGCCTTCAGGCGACACGGCGCAGTGCCTTATAGGGGTGGGGTTAAGGAGGGATAAAAAGGATAGAAGGAAAGTAGAAGCAGAAGAAGACAGCCAACGAGAGGAAAAAGAAGGAGATAGGAAAGTGGGGATCCGGTCGAAGCAGTCCAAGGGCGGGGTGCCACAATGCGAGAGCTACACGGCATCAGGAGACCGCGGAGGGCGAACCAGTCGGCGGGAGCTACGCTGAAGTCGGAGATCGCGAGGGCACAACCGTCCAGCTTGAAATCCTGCGAGCGAATCCAAAGCGAATGCTCGACACGATCGAGTCGCGGTGTCGGCGCCGGCCCGCGAGACTGAGGAGGAAGGCGAACGGCGCACGCCGGTTGGTCGGCGGCCAGCTCGTCTCTCTCTCCCTCTTTTCTTCGCGAGGAGCGCGTTGGCCGCGCAGGTTGCTGCACTGACTATTTTTCTGCACTACAAGATTGAATATACACGGCAAACATGCTTTCGTTTGTTTGTTTGTTTTTAATTCTTTTCTCGTTACTGTTGCTAAGTTTCTTGCCCATTCATTCACGCACCCTTCACTGCTGCAAAATGGCGTATCAGTCGTATCAGCTGCCCCAGCGGCAAGGAGACATCAAACCGAGTAAGCGACAATTCATGTACGCGTACGTACAAGCCCAGCGGATACAACGCGTTCGCTAAAAAACGTTTCATCGTGTCCACTGAACATGACACACGCAATATTTGTCAAAACTCACAGCTGCAACAGCTCACCTGTGTGCCGCACGTAAATAAACTGCACACTTAACACTTTGCGACTACTCGTCCCCGGCGTGTGCCCCCCCCCCCTCTTTTTTTTTTTTCTTTTCTATGTTCTCGCTTTCTCTCTAATCACATCAATGCCTCATTTGCACGCACGAAACCCGTTTCACGGCGTCACTTTGACGCCATCCTTGTCGCCAAACCAAGGGACTAACACACGCGGTCCGGGCACGGCCTCATGGCCGGAAATTTCTAAACAAAGCGTGCTCGCGTTGTTGTGGACGCCGGCACGTGAAATTCGGCAAAGTAACAGCACCTTTGGCTGGCTACGCGTGTCTCAAATTTTACTGTGGCAGCTCCACTACATATCGCGATACGGCAGTTTCACCGAAGCCACGCAACGCGACCGCGCTCATTTCAGCATTCACGGGGACGGCAGAGAGTGAGAGCGCACCTCCTCTCGGGCGCGCCTCTCCTCCCGTAAACACGGACTGTCAAGCGGTCCGGTCGCAGCGAAGTTTCCCCATCTCCTTGCGGGGTGGTTCAACACCTGCCCGTTTCAAGTGCACGGTTGCACTGTGAGGAACCCTGCAAGGGTCACGCAATTACAGGCAAAACAGCCCTAACTCTAAAGCGCCTTACATAGGACGAGATTGGAGCGTAAAATGCACCACCCTTTATGCATTCTTTCTTCTTTACAGCGTTGGAAGAGTGTTCGTTCGCTGCATGTTTTACGCATGCGTACTTTCGCTTACATAATACCTTCGGAGGCTGACAACCTGTTAAGTAATCTATCAACGACTATCCGGACGGCATCAGCTGTGCAAAGAAGATTTGCAGTTGGCCTTCCAGAGCCGTCCAGAGCACACAAAGTAGGTCTACACATCGTGGCAACCAATATTTCGAAAAAAGTGAATTGCGTAGTATTATAAAGAATACAACTTTCAGAATGAGCAAAACTGCTTGGTTTGACCAAAGTACAAAGAGGTGCGATTTATACCACATCGATCCATTTATTGAATTAAAAATTACGCTGGCATTAGATAGAATATCGGAAACTCTAATTGACCGATTGAGGCTAGGCACGGCATACACAAAAACATTTGTTTTTTTTTTTTTCTTTGCACAGACACGGCAGAGCTGAAAGTCCCGAATGCGAATGCGGATTGATAGATGAAGACGTATGTCACCTTCTCGTAGACTGTCCACATCACGAGACGCCGTCTTAAGTCCGAACAGTTGGCATTAGACCGCAGACCGTTTAACATGAAGAAACTTCTGGGTCCGTGGCCTACTCGAGTTTTACAGTCGCACGCTTTAAAAGCATCAACACGTTCTTTACAAGACAGCGGGATTGCTGATAAGTATTAAGAAATAACGAACTTTCATTTGTAACAAATGTACTTATTATGTACAGTATCACGTGACTCTCATCATGTGTGTGTTGTGAAATGAATGACGTGTCGACAATTATGTACACACGAGCGAATGCATCTTTATACGGACCAGACGTGTGCTCTACTGTTTTGTGCTGGTGGACCGAATATTATCGAGGGACATTATATCAGAGACTTCATTCATTGACTTTCGAACATTTACTTACCATTGTGTTCTGATATGTGCGTATAAGTGTAAGTGTGTCTTTGCATATCTCTGCCCGAGTTTTCTACTTTCCATGCACTGCTTTGTACGTTTTGCTTCAAGATACGTGTTCAAGTTTAACTCAACGGCCAAGGAGTAGCCGGCGCCATAATGGTGCGCCGACATCTCCTTACATATCATATCAATAAGAAAAAAAGATGCGCGCCAATGCCCATCTATTGTATTCCCTTCTCACGTGCCCCAATACCAAACTGCGCGTGCCATTTCTGTGGTGCAAGTGTGTTTAAGTAGTCGCAGTTTCATCTTTCACAATCATGAGGGTTCCCATATTGAAAGTATTCCTTCCCCGAACTTGTGGCAGGGACGCACGATGCGAAATTACAAAATGATCGCGCTTGAAAGCTTCATACAAATGCACTGTCGACCCGCCGAACATAGTCAGTAATCTAAAACAAAGCGGAAATAAACGGTGCGTCCGCTCATTCATTTAAGGTAAGTTTCCCACCACATTCCGAATGGAACGTACCACTCATTTGTGCCTAGCACAGGCGCATTTGTTCTTTCGAAGAGAACACAGTGTTCCGCTACACCGTGTGATTATGTAAACGTCAAGCCGAGCAGTGTCGTTTGCTGGCCGGCCTGGCTATGTTTCTTTCGGCGACGCGCAAACGGAGCACTCGGTGCGAAAACGGGAAATGCCCATACCTCGTGTCGACCGCCTTTCTTTACTGGATTTCGTACTTCTTTGTGCACTATATAAATCACCTGCGTGGTACCCCTGTCATGCGTACGCACAGTTTTGTTTTTTCCTTCACTCGGGCTGTCGATACTTTGCTTTCGGACAATAATTAGCATGCAGTCCGCCGCCACGCTTTTCTGCTTCTACAGCTATTGTCACATGCGTCTATATATTTTCCCCTATCTTTTCTTGCATCAATGCTTCCGCACATTTTTCACCGCGCCACGCACTTTAAGCTACATTCACTCCTCCTACAGTCTCGAAACGGGCCTGCCCTGCGCTCTCAAGAAATAAATGCCCCAATTTCGTAAACAAATGAATGGCGTGGCAGAGAAGGAACTCTGCGCTGTCTGATGAATGTGGCTGTACCCTTCACATCGGGCGGCAGCTATCACCACCTAGCCATAATGCTGACCTAACAAACAGCTACATTTATCTTGTTTTTTTTCTCTCTTTAAATAGTGAAGTATAGGACCGCGGTGCTTTGCAGTGAATGGTTTAGTTTTCACTCTTGCCTTGACTTTAGCCACCAATAAGATAACCACCTTCTAGTTAATTCTACCCGCCTAAAGTCTATTTTGCCCTCCCCCGTCTCTAAACCCCGGTGCTTTTGAAAAACTCTGCGCCATCATTCTAAACTATAAGGTGAAGCCCTTTACATAGCATTATCAAGTGTTCGGCAGTTTCCTTCTCTCCGCATGCACTGCATACCGTGTATACCCCTTCATATTTGGCCCGACATGTCGGAGTTGCTCGGGCAAGCGCTGACGCGAGTTTCCTATTCTATCATTTCCCAAGAGCTGAACACACTCGAGTTCATGTTACCTTTTTTTGAGAGAAGCGGCCACCTTCCCCCTGTTTTTTTTTTTTTTTTTTTAATTACCACGCTCCTGGTTTTGTTTTCCCTCCATTACCGTACTTGTGGCACTTTTCTCCGCGCACTCGGTCTTCTCTAATTTACCTGTTCAACCTCCCCGAGCACACACGTCGAGCGCGGCACACCAACGCTCCTGCTAGCGGTGTTCAACAGAGAGAAGAGGATGGATTCGGAGCCGAATCTCTCAGCACAACCCCTATGCCGACGCAGACAATTTGGGTGGCTCTGAGAAGAGCCGTTGATTTGTCGTTGCTCGCTGTGGCCCACGACGCACGCCTACTTGGAGCTGGTGTACTTGGTGACGGCTTTTGTACCCTCGGACACCGCGTGCTTGGCCAGCTCTCCGGGCAGCAGCAGGCGCACCGCGGTCTGGATCTCCCGGCTCGTGATGGTCGAGCGCTTGTTGTAGTGAGCAAGGCGTGACGACTCGGCGGCGATACGCTCGAAGATGTCGTTCACGAAGCTGTTCATGATGGACATGGCCTTGCTGGAGACACCAGTGTCGGGGTGCACCTGCTTCAGCACCTTATAGATGTAGATGGAGAAGCTCTCCTTCCTGCGGCGCTTCTTCTTCTTCTTGTCCGTGGCGCGCACATTCTTCTGCGCCTTGCCGGCCTTCTTGACGGCTTTGCCAGACGGTTGGGGAGGCATGATTTCACACAACACGCACGCGAGACCAGAGTCGAATGCGCGTGTCCCCCCGTCTCGCCGCGCTTAAATATGAGCGAGGGGTGTTGACGAGATCAGCACAACGCGCGCGCCCCATTGGTTCGCACGGCTTCTCTCTCTCACACTCTCATCCGTTCCCCGCGAGCGGCGGCGCGCGATGGTGGCAACGGAAACCATTCGAGCACGGCTCTCATCTCAGAAGGCAGCAGCTTTCTTGTTTTCGGCAACCGGCGTCGTACCAAGCGAAAAGCAACACCATGTCCGGACGTGGCAAGGGCGGCAAGGCGAAAGGCAAGAGCAAGACCCGTTCTAGCCGCGCGGGGCTTCAGTTCCCCGTGGGCCGTATTCACCGCCTCCTACGCAAGGGAAACTACACCGAGCGCGTCGGAGCTGGCGCTCCGGTCTACCTGGCTGCCGTACTCGAGTACCTGGCCGCCGAGGTGCTCGAGCTGGCGGGCAACGCCGCTCGTGACAACAAGAAGACCCGGATCATCCCCCGTCACTTGCAGCTCGCCATCCGCAACGACGAGGAGCTGAACAAACTGCTTTCCGGCGTCACCATCGCGCAGGGCGGTGTGTTGCCCAACATTCAAGCCGTGCTTCTTCCAAAGAAGACGGAGAAGAAGGCGTAAGCGAGCACCCCTTCCGCGCGCTCGCCGCATTCCCCAAACGGTCCTTCTAAGGACCACCCAAACAGGTGACGCGGCCGTGTTTCGCTTCGCAGTCACGATGGCTCTGTTCGTACCCTCAAGCGTGTTTGTTTTTCTATACTTTATATATATTTCCTCGCGACATCAGTTAGCCACAAGTGCGCGACGCCAAATGCTGCAAAGAGACAACCAAATCACGCAGCTCGGCACCGAAAAAGACAGAAAAGAGCATGTAAGCGTTGTCATTTCTCATTAAAAAAAAAAAAAAAAAAGCTCCACACGTAACCGTCTATCCTTACGATGACACCTGAACGGGTCAGCACAGGGACAGAGTAAATTTAATACCTTTGAATAGAAAAACAAACGTAAGGTAAAAAAAAAAAAGAGAGAGAGAGAGAGAGAACCCGCCGTTAGCGCATTCCATTTGGTGCTTCTAACACAATTTATTTCGTCTATCTTGCTAGGCAGCGCAGCCACTATTACACAGAACACACAACACAAGCGCTTAACTTCAACTAAACGTTTATTGCAAAAAAAAAAAAAAAAATTGTCCAGAATATGGCACAAAAACTTGTTCAGCTTCAAAAGAAATGAAAGGAAATGACACGCGATGATTTCGAGTGTGTTAGTGCACTCTCTATCGCGCTCACGCGGAAAGAACTGTTTTTTGGATGGGGTGATAGAGAATAACAGACAGTAATGTGCGGGACTGGCACGTGTGCTTTTTGTTGTCTACCTTTTACTATTCTTTTTCTCTGTTCACCCCCTTTATAAACTCTGACGTTTGCAATGAAAGTTCAGTTGAAGTTAAGCGCTTGTGTTGTGAGGTCTGTGTAATAGTGGCTGCGCTTCCTAGCGAGATGGATCCTTACCAACTGGCCCGATACAATTGTTTATTTCGTCTCTCGGTAAAACTTCATCACCTCCTACGAGTGCACCCAAAAGTTGCGCCGGGGTCCAGCAGCCCAAGTCACCATGGCGTTACGCAAACAGAAGCCCTCAAAAACACCTTACAAGCGGCGGGCAAAAAGGTAAACACATAAATGAAATTGACACACCACAGGGTCGCAGCACGGCTGCTGCACACACACCGACTGAAGCTAGCCTACCTTTTCTCTGTCTACTCATAATGATACACACTTTTACCTTGAATTTGTCAAAGCTGAGCCATTTCTTCGTAATAACGACGCGCCGACGTTCCGTTCTTCCGCGCGCTAGACAACGGCAGCCACGTACGTACAAAACATGACAGCAAAAGAGGGTGCGGCCGGAGTACGTGGCCTGGAGTGGTCTCGTAGCCAAAGCAGACACGTTGGTGGTCCTGAGAAGGACCGTTTGTTGTTGCTTGCCTGTCGACCGAAGCGCAGGGAGCAGCCCAACTTAGGCGCGCTCACCGCGAATGCGCCGAGCCAGCTGGATGTCCTTTGGCATGATGGTGACGCGCTTAGCGTGGATGGCGCACAGGTTGGTGTCTTCGAAAAGACCAACGAGGTAGGCCTCGCTAGCTTCCTGTAGGGCCATCACGGCAGAACTCTGGAAACGGAGGTCCGTCTTGAAGTCCTGAGCGATTTCCCGCACCAGGCGCTGAAAGGGAAGCTTGCGGATCAGCAGTTCGGTCGACTTCTGGTATCGGCGAATTTCACGCAGGGCCACGGTTCCAGGCCTGTAACGGTGAGGTTTCTTCACCCCGCCTGTGGCAGGGGCACTCTTGCGAGCAGCCTTGGTAGCAAGCTGCTTACGCGGAGCCTTGCCTCCAGTACTCTTGCGCGCGGTTTGTTTAGTTCGGGCCATGCTGCGTGCGTCCGATCACCTCGACTGACGGAGCGAAACTGCGCTCCTGCCGGAGATCGGCAAAAGCGGCTTCGCCGCACGACCCATCTCTCTCCCTCCCATTGGCCGAAGCGTGAGAACCCGTCCGCGTGCGAGCGCGGAAGCGTACGCCAGGATGCTGGCTGGCGCTCATTTTCGGGCAACCGTGCAGTTCGCGGCTGCAAAGAGGTACACCGAAACGAAACCACTACCGCTGTACAATACAGCCTGCTGCGCATTTCTTTCGCCTTCCAGGCAACACATCAATCGACGCTGTAGCTCGTCGCTTCCCGAAGCGGCGCGACGGAGTGCGAGACGCCACCATTCACGCCAACAGCGCGCATCGCACTAGAGCGCCTCGCATCACCGAGGGCAAATGCGCACTGCCACGCCAAAAAAACTTGCTCCTTGCGTTGTCGCTTATTTGCGACCATTACGTAGATGGGCGAAGACGACGAGAGACCACCGGCAGTGTTGGTATATGCATACACGTCCGCGCAACGACAAGGAGTAAAACGCAACAAAACATTCTAACACAAACACCCCGTACATCCAACTGCCACTGAGCGCGCCTACTTGCTCAATCGCAGACAGTAACGGGACTCAATTTTATCTTCCTTTCCCTCTTAAGAATCACTCATACATACTTGCCAAACTACTAGGTGCGCTCAATGGCGGTTGGATGTACGGGGTGTTTGCGTTCGAATGTTTTGTTTCATTTTTACTCCTATTCCCTCGATATGTCGTCTCACTCTGGCTTCCCTCATGTCTCTTTCTCTACACTTTTATTCCCACCCTTTTAATCCCCCCTCACCCCCCATCCCTTGTGAGCTACCGCTGAGGTGTCGCATC
Organism: Rhipicephalus microplus; assembly: GCF_043290135.1. Taxonomy (NCBI): domain Eukaryota; kingdom Metazoa; phylum Arthropoda; class Arachnida; order Ixodida; family Ixodidae; genus Rhipicephalus; species Rhipicephalus microplus. The sequence goes on from NW_027464994.1 coordinate 24,626, forward strand.
CTGATGCAGACAGTTTCGGGGCTCACTTTCCTCTTCTTTTCCATCTTACACATCAGCAATCCCCCCCCCCCCCCCAACCTCTAAGTGCTAAATATGTGGCACAAAAAGCAGGAAATGGACTCAATGAAAGGGTGAAAAATAATAATCATAATAGAAACGAAGATCAACACGCGCCTCAAAAAGCCCCATTCACTCCTCTTTCACATTTTCACGAGAAAATGAAGGTACACACATGGAGAACAATTTTTGTTATAGGTAGGCTTGCCTGAGCAGAACCACTGTCGTGCGCCTTGGTTACACATTCGACACGCCTCGTCCTGTGCGGAGGTGGGTGGGAAACCAAGGGTGCACTTGAAAATGCAATGCTCGTGGGTTGGTGTCGCCATCTGACGGCAGGCTCACGCGAGCGCGCCTTGCTTTCGAATTTCCCGCGCTCGAACCTCTCGCGTTTACATCATGGGCTAGTCCCCCCCCCCCCCCCCCTCTCGCGTGGGCGGCGAAGCCAGCCTCCCTAGAGTGACCACCTCTGCCGGCGAAATGGAAACACTTGTTGCGTAGCTGTCCGTCCAAGTAAAGCTTTCACAACTGCAGTGTTCGCAGCACCAGTACAGTACATGAGTGCCACTTCTATCAAGTGCAGCTTCCCTCAGCACGCTGCATGGGCAGCGCTTATTGTGTACTTGCTTCTGACTTGCGCAGAAATTCTGTTTAAACATCCCCTTCCACTTTTCTTTCTTTTTTTTTTGTATTTTGCAGCTCGGCAGCGCCAGGTGTGAAAAAAAAAAAACAAACAAAAATTATTAGGCGTGACAATGTACACAATGTGTTATTGAATGGGGCACTTCTGAGTGCACAGCGGGCGCGGTAAACACGACCAACCTGTCACAATCAATTTTTTCATTTGTAAGTACACATCCCTTCTTCGTCTGGGTGCCCCACGGTAGAACATAGTGCGTTTTTATTTATTTTGACACAACGTGACGCGATCGTGTAGTGGGCATTCCAAAGAAAAAAGCGAGTTCGTGCTTCCTGAGCATAGTCGTGTCTCCAAGAATGCAGTGACCAGGGTAGAACGCTGCGCTCGGCTTCTTCCTTCGCGCGATAAGGTAACTAGGCGACGTTCGCTTGACGGGCCCGTTTTAGCAGCTTGGCTTGCAGGAAGGAGAGGAAGAACTCGCAGATGCGGCGATTGATTCGTGCATGCAGACCCAGGAGAAAGACGACGACGCGAACGAAATGCGGTGAACGTGACAAGTACCCAGCGCGATCAAGCTACTACTACACGAGGTGCTGCTCACCTGAGCGATGACGCAATGATATTGCAAAGAGGGACGGACGGGTATGGCGAACCGCTGGGATCACACTGCCGAAGCATCAAGTGGGTAGCCCTGAAGAGGGCTGTTGTGTTCTCGTTGGCTGGCTGCAGGCGACGCCGCTGGCTTCTTAGCCTCCGAATCCGTACAGGGTGCGGCCCTGACGCTTGAGGGCGTACACGACGTCCATGGCTGTCACGGTCTTCCTTTTGGCGTGCTCGGTGTAAGTGACGGCATCGCGGATCACGTTCTCGAGGAACACCTTGAGAACGCCGCGAGTTTCCTCGTAGATGAGGCCAGAGATGCGCTTGACACCGCCACGGCGCGCCAGACGACGGATGGCCGGCTTGGTTATGCCCTGGATGTTGTCACGCAACACCTTTCGATGACGCTTGGCGCCACCCTTCCCCAGCCCTTTGCCACCTTTGCCACGGCCAGACATGACGGCTTCCGAAGTTTCTGCTTCTGCTTCGAAACGCGCCCGGAAAGCGAATGGTGGTGGTGGTGGTAGTGATTAGAATGAAGAGGAAAAAGGCACCTAATTTCTGTCTGCCTTCAGGCGACACGGCGCAGTGCCTTATAGGGGTGGGGGGAAGGAGGGATAAAAAGAATAGAAGGAAAGTAGAAGCAGAAGAAGACAGCCAACGAGAGGAAAAAAAGAAGGAGATAGGAAAGTGGGGATCCGGTCGAAGCAGTCCAAGGGCGGGGTGCCACAATGCGAGAGCTACACGGCGTCAGGAGACCGCGGAGGGCGAACCAGTCGGCGGGAGCTACGCTGAAGTCGGAGATCGCGAGGGCACAACCGTCCAGCTTGAAATCCTGCGAGCGAATCAAGCGAATGCTCGACACGATCGAGTCGCGGTGTCGGCGCCGGCCCGCGAGACTGAGGAGGAAGGCGAACGGCGCACGCCGGTTGGTCGGCGGCCAGCTCGTCTCTCTCTCCCTCTTTTCTTCGCGAGGAGCGCGTTGGCCGCGCAGGTTGCTGCACTGACTATTTTTCTGCACTACAAGATTGAATATACACGGCAAACATGCTTTCGTTTGTTTGTTTGTTTTTAATTCTTTTCTCGTTACTGTTGCTAAGTTTCTTGCCCATTCATTCACGCACCCTTCACTGCTGCAAAATGGCGTATCAGTCGTATCAGCTGCCCCAGCGGCAAGGAGACATCAAACCGAGTAAGCGACAATTCATGTACGCGTACGTACAAGCCCAGCGGATACAACGCGTTCGCTAAAAAACGTTTCATCGTGTCCACTGAACATGACACACGCAATATTTGTCAAAACTCACAGCTGCAACAGCTCACCTGTGTGCCGCACGTAAATAAACTGCACACTTAACACTTTGCGACTACTCGTCCCCGGCGTGTGCCCCCCCCCCTCTTTTTTTTTTTTCTTTTCTATGTTCTCGCTTTCTCTCTAATCACATCAATGCCTCATTTGCACGCACGAAACCCGTTTCACGGCGTCACTTTGACGCCATCCTTGTCGCCAAACCAAGGGACTAACACACGCGGTCCGGGCACGGCCTCATGGCCGGAAATTTCTAAACAAAGCGTGCTCGCGTTGTTGTGGACGCCGGCACGTGAAATTCGGCAAAGTAACAGCACCTTTGGCTGGCTACGCGTGTCTCAAATTTTACTGTGGCAGCTCCACTACATATCGCGATACGGCAGTTTCACCGAAGCCACGCAACGCGACCGCGCTCATTTCAGCATTCACGGGGACGGCAGAGAGTGAGAGCGCACCTCCTCTCGGGCGCGCCTCTCCTCCCGTAAACACGGACTGTCAAGCGGTCCGGTCGCAGCGAAGTTTCCCCATCTCCTTGCGGGGTGGTTCAACACCTGCCCGTTTCAAGTGCACGGTTGCACTGTGAGGAACCCTGCAAGGGTCACGCAATTACAGGCAAAACAGCCCTAACTCTAAAGCGCCTTACATAGGACGAGATTGGAGCGTAAAATGCACCACCCTTTATGCATTCTTTCTTCTTTACAGCGTTGGAAGAGTGTTCGTTCGCTGCATGTTTTACGCATGCGTACTTTCGCTTACATAATACCTTCGGAGGCTGACAACCTGTTAAGTAATCTATCAACGACTATCCGGACGGCATCAGCTGTGCAAAGAAGATTTGCAGTTGGCCTTCCAGAGCCGTCCAGAGCACACAAAGTAGGTCTACACATCGTGGCAACCAATATTTCGAAAAAAGTGAATTGCGTAGTATTATAAAGAATACAACTTTCAGAATGAGCAAAACTGCTTGGTTTGACCAAAGTACAAAGAGGTGCGATTTATACCACATCGATCCATTTATTGAATTAAAAATTACGCTGGCATTAGATAGAATATCGGAAACTCTAATTGACCGATTGAGGCTAGGCACGGCATACACAAAAACATTTGTTTTTTTTTTTTTCTTTGCACAGACACGGCAGAGCTGAAAGTCCCGAATGCGAATGCGGATTGATAGATGAAGACGTATGTCACCTTCTCGTAGACTGTCCACATCACGAGACGCCGTCTTAAGTCCGAACAGTTGGCATTAGACCGCAGACCGTTTAACATGAAGAAACTTCTGGGTCCGTGGCCTACTCGAGTTTTACAGTCGCACGCTTTAAAAGCATCAACACGTTCTTTACAAGACAGCGGGATTGCTGATAAGTATTAAGAAATAACGAACTTTCATTTGTAACAAATGTACTTATTATGTACAGTATCACGTGACTCTCATCATGTGTGTGTTGTGAAATGAATGACGTGTCGACAATTATGTACACACGAGCGAATGCATCTTTATACGGACCAGACGTGTGCTCTACTGTTTTGTGCTGGTGGACCGAATATTATCGAGGGACATTATATCAGAGACTTCATTCATTGACTTTCGAACATTTACTTACCATTGTGTTCTGATATGTGCGTATAAGTGTAAGTGTGTCTTTGCATATCTCTGCCCGAGTTTTCTACTTTCCATGCACTGCTTTGTACGTTTTGCTTCAAGATACGTGTTCAAGTTTAACTCAACGGCCAAGGAGTAGCCGGCGCCATAATGGTGCGCCGACATCTCCTTACATATCATATCAATAAGAAAAAAAGATGCGCGCCAATGCCCATCTATTGTATTCCCTTCTCACGTGCCCCAATACCAAACTGCGCGTGCCATTTCTGTGGTGCAAGTGTGTTTAAGTAGTCGCAGTTTCATCTTTCACAATCATGAGGGTTCCCATATTGAAAGTATTCCTTCCCCGAACTTGTGGCAGGGACGCACGATGCGAAATTACAAAATGATCGCGCTTGAAAGCTTCATACAAATGCACTGTCGACCCGCCGAACATAGTCAGTAATCTAAAACAAAGCGGAAATAAACGGTGCGTCCGCTCATTCATTTAAGGTAAGTTTCCCACCACATTCCGAATGGAACGTACCACTCATTTGTGCCTAGCACAGGCGCATTTGTTCTTTCGAAGAGAACACAGTGTTCCGCTACACCGTGTGATTATGTAAACGTCAAGCCGAGCAGTGTCGTTTGCTGGCCGGCCTGGCTATGTTTCTTTCGGCGACGCGCAAACGGAGCACTCGGTGCGAAAACGGGAAATGCCCATACCTCGTGTCGACCGCCTTTCTTTACTGGATTTCGTACTTCTTTGTGCACTATATAAATCACCTGCGTGGTACCCCTGTCATGCGTACGCACAGTTTTGTTTTTTCCTTCACTCGGGCTGTCGATACTTTGCTTTCGGACAATAATTAGCATGCAGTCCGCCGCCACGCTTTTCTGCTTCTACAGCTATTGTCACATGCGTCTATATATTTCTCCCCTATCTTTTCTTGCATCAATGCTTCCGCACATTTTTCACCGCGCCACGCACTTTAAGCTACATTCACTCCTCCTACAGTCTCGAAACGGGCCTGCCCTGCGCTCTCAAGAAATAAATGCCCCAATTTCGTAAACAAATGAATGGCGTGGCAGAGAAGGAACTCTGCGCTGTCTGATGAATGTGGCTGTACCCTTCACATCGGGCGGCAGCTATCACCACCTAGCCATAATGCTGACCTAACAAACAGCTACATTTATCTTGTTTTTTTTCTCTCTTTAAATAGTGAAGTATAGGACCGCGGTGCTTTGCAGTGAATGGTTTAGTTTTCACTCTTGCCTTGACTTTAGCCACCAATAAGATAACCACCTTCTAGTTAATTCTACCCGCCTAAAGTCTATTTTGCCCTCCCCCGTCTCTAAACCCCGGTGCTTTTGAAAAACTCTGCGCCATCATTCTAAACTATAAGGTGAAGCCCTTTACATAGCATTATCAAGTGTTCGGCAGTTTCCTTCTCTCCGCATGCACTGCATACCGTGTATACCCCTTCATATTTGGCCCGACATGTCGGAGTTGCTCGGGCAAGCGCTGACGCGAGTTTCCTATTCTATCATTTCCCAAGAGCTGAACACACTCGAGTTCATGTTACCTTTTTTTGAGAGAAGCGGCCACCTTCCCCCTGTTTTTTTTTTTTTTTTTTAATTACCACGCTCCTGGTTTTGTTTTCCCTCCATTACCGTACTTGTGGCACTTTTCTCCGCGCACTCGGTCTTCTCTAATTTACCTGTTCAACCTCCCCGAGCACACACGTCGAGCGCGGCACACCAACGCTCCTGCTAGCGGTGTTCAACAGAGAGAAGAGGATGGATTCGGAGCCGAATCTCTCAGCACAACCCCTATGCCGACGCAGACAATTTGGGTGGCTCTGAGAAGAGCCGTTGATTTGTCGTTGCTCGCTGTGGCCCACGACGCACGCCTACTTGGAGCTGGTGTACTTGGTGACGGCTTTTGTACCCTCGGACACCGCGTGCTTGGCCAGCTCTCCGGGCAGCAGCAGGCGCACCGCGGTCTGGATCTCCCGGCTCGTGATGGTCGAGCGCTTGTTGTAGTGAGCAAGGCGTGACGACTCGGCGGCGATACGCTCGAAGATGTCGTTCACGAAGCTGTTCATGATGGACATGGCCTTGCTGGAGACACCAGTGTCGGGGTGCACCTGCTTCAGCACCTTATAGATGTAGATGGAGAAGCTCTCCTTCCTGCGGCGCTTCTTCTTCTTCTTGTCCGTGGCGCGCACATTCTTCTGCGCCTTGCCGGCCTTCTTGACGGCTTTGCCAGACGGTTGGGGAGGCATGATTTCACACAACACGCACGCGAGACCAGAGTCGAATGCGCGTGTCCCCCCGTCTCGCCGCGCTTAAATATGAGCGAGGGGTGTTGACGAGATCAGCACAACGCGCGCGCCCCATTGGTTCGCACGGCTTCTCTCTCTCACACTCTCATCCGTTCCCCGCGAGCGGCGGCGCGCGATGGTGGCAACGGAAACCATTCGAGCACGGCTCTCATCTCAGAAGGCAGCAGCTTTCTTGTTTTCGGCAACCGGCGTCGTACCAAGCGAAAAGCAACACCATGTCCGGACGTGGCAAGGGCGGCAAGGCGAAAGGCAAGAGCAAGACCCGTTCTAGCCGCGCGGGGCTTCAGTTCCCCGTGGGCCGTATTCACCGCCTCCTACGCAAGGGAAACTACGCCGAGCGCGTCGGAGCTGGCGCTCCGGTCTACCTGGCTGCCGTACTCGAGTACCTGGCCGCCGAGGTGCTCGAGCTGGCGGGCAACGCCGCTCGTGACAACAAGAAGACCCGGATCATCCCCCGTCACTTGCAGCTCGCCATCCGCAACGACGAGGAGCTGAACAAACTGCTTTCCGGCGTCACCATCGCGCAGGGCGGTGTGTTGCCCAACATTCAAGCCGTGCTTCTTCCAAAGAAGACGGAGAAGAAGGCGTAAGCGAGCACCCCTTCCGCGCGCTCGCCGCATTCCCCAAACGGTCCTTCTAAGGACCACCCAAACAGGTGACGCGGCCGTGTTTCGCTTCGCAGTCACGATGGCTCTGTTCGTACCCTCAAGCGTGTTTGTTTTTCTATACTTTATATATATTTCCTCGCGACATCAGTTAGCCACAAGTGCGCGACGCCAAATGCTGCAAAGAGACAACCAAATCACGCAGCTCGGCACCGAAAAAGACAGAAAAGAGCATGTAAGCGTTGTCATTTCTCATTAAAAAAAAAAAAAAAAAAGCTCCACACGTAACCGTCTATCCTTACGATGACACCTGAACGGGTCAGCACAGGGACAGAGTAAATTTAATACCTTTGAATAGAAAAACAAACGTAAGGTAAAAAAAAAAAAAGAGAGAGAGAGAGAGAGAACCCGCCGTTAGCGCATTCCATTTGGTGCTTCTAACACAATTTATTTCGTCTATCTTGCTAGGCAGCGCAGCCACTATTACACAGAACACACAACACAAGCGCTTAACTTCAACTAAACGTTTATTGCAAAAAAAAAAAAAAAAAAATTGTCCAGAATATGGCACAAAAACTTGTTCAGCTTCAAAAGAAATGAAAGGAAATGACACGCGATGATTTCGAGTGTGTTAGTGCACTCTCTATCGCGCTCACGCGGAAAGAACTGTTTTTTGGATGGGGTGATAGAGAATAACAGACAGTAATGTGCGGGACTGGCACGTGTGCTTTTTGTTGTCTACCTTTTACTATTCTTTTTCTCTGTTCACCCCCTTTATAAACTCTGACGTTTGCAATGAAAGTTCAGTTGAAGTTAAGCGCTTGTGTTGTGAGGTCTGTGTAATAGTGGCTGCGCTTCCTAGCGAGATGGATCCTTACCAACTGGCCCGATACAATTGTTTATTTCGTCTCTCGGTAAAACTTCATCACCTCCTACGAGTGCACCCAAAAGTTGCGCCGGGGTCCAGCAGCCCAAGTCACCATGGCGTTACGCAAACAGAAGCCCTCAAAAACACCTTACAAGCGGCGGGCAAAAAGGTAAACACATAAATGAAATTGACACACCACAGGGTCGCAGCACGGCTGCTGCACACACACCGACTGAAGCTAGCCTACCTTTTCTCTGTCTACTCATAATGATACACACTTTTACCTTGAATTTGTCAAAGCTGAGCCATTTCTTCGTAATAACGACGCGCCGACGTTCCGTTCTTCCGCGCGCTAGACAACGGCAGCCACGTACGTACAAAACATGACAGCAAAAGAGGGTGCGGCCGGAGTACGTGGCCTGGAGTGGTCTCGTAGCCAAAGCAGACACGTTGGTGGTCCTGAGAAGGACCGTTTGTTGTTGCTTGCCTGTCGACCGAAGCGCAGGGAGCAGCCCAACTTAGGCGCGCTCACCGCGAATGCGCCGAGCCAGCTGGATGTCCTTTGGCATGATGGTGACGCGCTTAGCGTGGATGGCGCACAGGTTGGTGTCTTCGAAAAGACCAACGAGGTAGGCCTCGCTAGCTTCCTGTAGGGCCATCACGGCAGAACTCTGGAAACGGAGGTCCGTCTTGAAGTCCTGAGCGATTTCCCGCACCAGGCGCTGAAAGGGAAGCTTGCGGATCAGCAGTTCGGTCGACTTCTGGTATCGGCGAATTTCACGCAGGGCCACGGTTCCAGGCCTGTAACGGTGAGGTTTCTTCACCCCGCCTGTGGCAGGGGCACTCTTGCGAGCAGCCTTGGTAGCAAGCTGCTTACGCGGAGCCTTGCCTCCAGTACTCTTGCGCGCGGTTTGTTTAGTTCGGGCCATGCTGCGTGCGTCCGATCACCTCGACTGACGGAGCGAAACTGCGCTCCTGCCGGAGATCGGCAAAAGCGGCTTCGCCGCACGACCCATCTCTCTCCCTCCCATTGGCCGAAGCGTGAGAACCCGTCCGCGTGCGAGCGCGGAAGCGTACGCCAGGATGCTGGCTGGCGCTCATTTTCGGGCAACCGTGCAGTTCGCGGCTGCAAAGAGGTACACCGAAACGAAACCACTACCGCTGTACAATACAGCCTGCTGCGCATTTCTTTCGCCTTCCAGGCAACACATCAATCGACGCTGTAGCTCGTCGCTTCCCGAAGCGGCGCGACGGAGTGCGAGACGCCACCATTCACGCCAACAGCGCGCATCGCACTAGAGCGCCTCGCATCACCGAGGGCAAATGCGCACTGCCACGCCAAAAAAACTTGCTCCTTGCGTTGTCGCTTATTTGCGACCATTACGTAGATGGGCGAAGACGACGAGAGACCACCGGCAGTGTTGGTATATGCATACACGTCCGCGCAACGACAAGGAGTAAAACGCAACAAAACATTCTAACACAAACACCCCGTACATCCAACTGCCACTGAGCGCGCCTACTTGCTCAATCGCAGACAGTAACGGGACTCAATTTTATCTTCCTTTCCCTCTTAAGAATCACTCATACATACTTGCCAAACTACTAGGTGCGCTCAATGGCGGTTGGATGTACGGGGTGTTTGCGTTCGAATGTTTTGTTTCATTTTTACTCCTATTCCCTCGATATGTCGTCTCACTCTGGCTTCCCTCATGTCTCTTTCTCTACACTTTTATTCCCACCCTTTTAATCCCCCCTCACCCCCCATCCCTTGTGAGCTACCGCTGAGGTGTCGCATCCTGATGCAGACAGTTTCGGGGCTCACTTTCCTCTTCTTTTCCATCTTACACATCAGCAATCCCCCCCCCCCCCCCCAACCTCTAAGTGCTAAATATGTGGCACAAAAAGCAGGAAATGGACTCAATGAAAGGGTGAAAAATAATAATCATAATAGAAACGAAGATCAACACGCGCCTCAAAAAGCCCCATTCACTCCTCTTTCACATTTTCACGAGAAAATGAAGGTACACACATGGAGAACAATTTTTGTTATAGGTAGGCTTGCCTGAGCAGAACCACTGTCGTGCGCCTTGGTTACACATTCGACACGCCTCGTCCTGTGCGGAGGTGGGTGGGAAACCAAGGGTGCACTTGAAAATGCAATGCTCGTGGGTTGGTGTCGCCATCTGACGGCAGGCTCACGCGAGCGCGCCTTGCTTTCGAATTTCCCGCGCTCGAACCTCTCGCGTTTACATCATGGGCTAGTCCCCCCCCCCCCCCCTCTCGCGTGGGCGGCGAAGCCAGCCTCCCTAGAGTGACCACCTCTGCCGGCGAAATGGAAACACTTGTTGCGTAGCTGTCCGTCCAAGTAAAGCTTTCACAACTGCAGTGTTCGCAGCACCAGTACAGTACATGAGTGCCACTTCTATCAAGTGCAGCTTCCCTCAGCACGCTGCATGGGCAGCGCTTATTGTGTACTTGCTTCTGACTTGCGCAGAAATTCTGTTTAAACATCCCCTTCCACTTTTCTTTCTTTTTTTTTTTGTATTTTGCAGCTCGGCAGCGCCAGGTGTGAAAAAAAAAAACAAACAAAAATTATTAGGCGTGACAATGTACACAATGTGTTATTGAATGGGGCACTTCTGAGTGCACAGCGGGCGCGGTAAACACGACCAACCTGTCACAATCAATTTTTTCATTTGTAAGTACACATCCCTTCTTCGTCTGGGTGCCCCACGGTAGAACATAGTGCGTTTTTATTTATTTTGACACAACGTGACGCGATCGTGTAGTGGGCATTCCAAAGAAAAAAGCGAGTTCGTGCTTCCTGAGCATAGTCGTGTCTCCAAGAATGCAGTGACCAGGGTAGAACGCTGCGCTCGGCTTCTTCCTTCGCGCGATAAGGTAACTAGGCGACGTTCGCTTGACGGGCCCGTTTTAGCAGCTTGGCTTGCAGGAAGGAGAGGAAGAACTCGCAGATGCGGCGATTGATTCGTGCATGCAGACCCAGGAGAAAGACGACGACGCGAACGAAATGCGGTGAACGTGACAAGTACCCAGCGCGATCAAGCTACTACTACACGAGGTGCTGCTCACCTGAGCGATGACGCAATGATATTGCAAAGAGGGACGGACGGGTATGGCGAACCGCTGGGATCACACTGCCGAAGCATCAAGTGGGTAGCCCTGAAGAGGGCTGTTGTGTTCTCGTTGGCTGGCTGCAGGCGACGCCGCTGGCTTCTTAGCCTCCGAATCCGTACAGGGTGCGGCCCTGACGCTTGAGGGCGTACACGACGTCCATGGCTGTCACGGTCTTCCTTTTGGCGTGCTCGGTGTAAGTGACGGCATCGCGGATCACGTTCTCGAGGAACACCTTGAGAACGCCGCGAGTTTCCTCGTAGATGAGGCCAGAGATGCGCTTGACACCGCCACGGCGCGCCAGACGACGGATGGCCGGCTTGGTTATGCCCTGGATGTTGTCACGCAACACCTTTCGATGACGCTTGGCGCCACCCTTCCCCAGCCCTTTGCCACCTTTGCCACGGCCAGACATGACGGCTTCCGAAGTTTCTGCTTCTGCTTCGAAACGCGCCCGGAAAGCGAATGCTCGACACGATCGAGTCGCGGTGTCGGCGCCGGCCCGCGAGACTGAGGAGGAAGGCGAACGGCGCACGCCGGTTGGTCGGCGGCCAGCTCGTCTCTCTCTCCCTCTTTTCTTCGCGAGGAGCGCGTTGGCCGCGCAGGTTGCTGCACTGACTATTTTTCTGCACTACAAGATTGAATATACACGGCAAACATGCTTTCGTTTGTTTGTTTGTTTTTAATTCTTTTCTCGTTACTGTTGCTAAGTTTCTTGCCCATTCATTCACGCACCCTTCACTGCTGCAAAATGGCGTATCAGTCGTATCAGCTGCCCCAGCGGCAAGGAGACATCAAACCGAGTAAGCGACAATTCATGTACGCGTACGTACAAGCCCAGCGGATACAACGCGTTCGCTAAAAAACGTTTCATCGTGTCCACTGAACATGACACACGCAATATTTGTCAAAACTCACAGCTGCAACAGCTCACCTGTGTGCCGCACGTAAATAAACTGCACACTTAACACTTTGCGACTACTCGTCCCCGGCGTGTGCCCCCCCCCCTCTTTTTTTTTTTTCTTTTCTATGTTCTCGCTTTCTCTCTAATCACATCAATGCCTCATTTGCACGCACGAAACCCGTTTCACGGCGTCACTTTGACGCCATCCTTGTCGCCAAACCAAGGGACTAACACACGCGGTCCGGGCACGGCCTCATGGCCGGAAATTTCTAAACAAAGCGTGCTCGCGTTGTTGTGGACGCCGGCACGTGAAATTCGGCAAAGTAACAGCACCTTTGGCTGGCTACGCGTGTCTCAAATTTTACTGTGGCAGCTCCACTACATATCGCGATACGGCAGTTTCACCGAAGCCACGCAACGCGACCGCGCTCATTTCAGCATTCACGGGGACGGCAGAGAGTGAGAGCGCACCTCCTCTCGGGCGCGCCTCTCCTCCCGTAAACACGGACTGTCAAGCGGTCCGGTCGCAGCGAAGTTTCCCCATCTCCTTGCGGGGTGGTTCAACACCTGCCCGTTTCAAGTGCACGGTTGCACTGTGAGGAACCCTGCAAGGGTCACGCAATTACAGGCAAAACAGCCCTAACTCTAAAGCGCCTTACATAGGACGAGATTGGAGCGTAAAATGCACCACCCTTTATGCATTCTTTCTTCTTTACAGCGTTGGAAGAGTGTTCGTTCGCTGCATGTTTTACGCATGCGTACTTTCGCTTACATAATACCTTCGGAGGCTGACAACCTGTTAAGTAATCTATCAACGACTATCCGGACGGCATCAGCTGTGCAAAGAAGATTTGCAGTTGGCCTTCCAGAGCCGTCCAGAGCACACAAAGTAGGTCTACACATCGTGGCAACCAATATTTCGAAAAAAGTGAATTGCGTAGTATTATAAAGAATACAACTTTCAGAATGAGCAAAACTGCTTGGTTTGACCAAAGTACAAAGAGGTGCGATTTATACCACATCGATCCATTTATTGAATTAAAAATTACGCTGGCATTAGATAGAATATCGGAAACTCTAATTGACCGATTGAGGCTAGGCACGGCATACACAAAAACATTTGTTTTTTTTTTTTTCTTTGCACAGACACGGCAGAGCTGAAAGTCCCGAATGCGAATGCGGATTGATAGATGAAGACGTATGTCACCTTCTCGTAGACTGTCCACATCACGAGACGCCGTCTTAAGTCCGAACAGTTGGCATTAGACCGCAGACCGTTTAACATGAAGAAACTTCTGGGTCCGTGGCCTACTCGAGTTTTACAGTCGCACGCTTTAAAAGCATCAACACGTTCTTTACAAGACAGCGGGATTGCTGATAAGTATTAAGAAATAACGAACTTTCATTTGTAACAAATGTACTTATTATGTACAGTATCACGTGACTCTCATCATGTGTGTGTTGTGAAATGAATGACGTGTCGACAATTATGTACACACGAGCGAATGCATCTTTATACGGACCAGACGTGTGCTCTACTGTTTTGTGCTGGTGGACCGAATATTATCGAGGGACATTATATCAGAGACTTCATTCATTGACTTTCGAACATTTACTTACCATTGTGTTCTGATATGTGCGTATAAGTGTAAGTGTGTCTTTGCATATCTCTGCCCGAGTTTTCTACTTTCCATGCACTGCTTTGTACGTTTTGCTTCAAGATACGTGTTCAAGTTTAACTCAACGGCCAAGGAGTAGCCGGCGCCATAATGGTGCGCCGACATCTCCTTACATATCATATCAATAAGAAAAAAAGATGCGCGCCAATGCCCATCTATTGTATTCCCTTCTCACGTGCCCCAATACCAAACTGCGCGTGCCATTTCTGTGGTGCAAGTGTGTTTAAGTAGTCGCAGTTTCATCTTTCACAATCATGAGGGTTCCCATATTGAAAGTATTCCTTCCCCGAACTTGTGGCAGGGACGCACGATGCGAAATTACAAAATGATCGCGCTTGAAAGCTTCATACAAATGCACTGTCGACCCGCCGAACATAGTCAGTAATCTAAAACAAAGCGGAAATAAACGGTGCGTCCGCTCATTCATTTAAGGTAAGTTTCCCACCACATTCCGAATGGAACGTACCACTCATTTGTGCCTAGCACAGGCGCATTTGTTCTTTCGAAGAGAACACAGTGTTCCGCTACACCGTGTGATTATGTAAACGTCAAGCCGAGCAGTGTCGTTTGCTGGCCGGCCTGGCTATGTTTCTTTCGGCGACGCGCAAACGGAGCACTCGGTGCGAAAACGGGAAATGCCCATACCTCGTGTCGACCGCCTTTCTTTACTGGATTTCGTACTTCTTTGTGCACTATATAAATCACCTGCGTGGTACCCCTGTCATGCGTACGCACAGTTTTGTTTTTTCCTTCACTCGGGCTGTCGATACTTTGCTTTCGGACAATAATTAGCATGCAGTCCGCCGCCACGCTTTTCTGCTTCTACAGCTATTGTCACATGCGTCTATATATTTCTCCCCTATCTTTTCTTGCATCAATGCTTCCGCACATTTTTCACCGCGCCACGCACTTTAAGCTACATTCACTCCTCCTACAGTCTCGAAACGGGCCTGCCCTGCGCTCTCAATAAATAAATGCCCCAATTTCGTAAACAAATGAATGGCGTGGCAGAGAAGGAACTCTGCGCTGTCTGATGAATGTGGCTGTACCCTTCACATCGGGCGGCAGCTATCACCACCTAGCCATAATGCTGACCTAACAAACAGCTACATTTATCTTGTTTTTTTTCTCTCTTTAAATAGTGAAGTATAGGACCGCGGTGCTTTGCAGTGAATGGTTTAGTTTTCACTCTTGCCTTGACTTTAGCCACCAATAAGATAACCACCTTCTAGTTAATTCTACCCGCCTAAAGTCTATTTTGCCCTCCCCCGTCTCTAAACCCCGGTGCTTTTGAAAAACTCTGCGCCATCATTCTAAACTATAAGGTGAAGCCCTTTACATAGCATTATCAAGTGTTCGGCAGTTTCCTTCTCTCCGCATGCACTGCATACCGTGTATACCCCTTCATATTTGGCCCGACATGTCGGAGTTGCTCGGGCAAGCGCTGACGCGAGTTTCCTATTCTATCATTTCCCAAGAGCTGAACACACTCGAGTTCATGTTACCTTTTTTTGAGAGAAGCGGCCACCTTCCCCCTGTTTTTTTTTTTTTTTTTTTAATTACCACGCTCCTGGTTTTGTTTTCCCTCCATTACCGTACTTGTGGCACTTTTCTCCGCGCACTCGGTCTTCTCTAATTTACCTGTTCAACCTCCCCGAGCACACACGTCGAGCGCGGCACACCAACGCTCCTGCTAGCGGTGTTCAACAGAGAGAAGAGGATGGATTCGGAGCCGAATCTCTCAGCACAACCCCTATGCCGACGCAGACAATTTGGGTGGCTCTGAGAAGAGCCGTTGATTTGTCGTTGCTCGCTGTGGCCCACGACGCACGCCTACTTGGAGCTGGTGTACTTGGTGACGGCTTTTGTACCCTCGGACACCGCGTGCTTGGCCAGCTCTCCGGGCAGCAGCAGGCGCACCGCGGTCTGGATCTCCCGGCTCGTGATGGTCGAGCGCTTGTTGTAGTGAGCAAGGCGTGACGACTCGGCGGCGATACGCTCGAAGATGTCGTTCACGAAGCTGTTCATGATGGACATGGCCTTGCTGGAGACACCAGTGTCGGGGTGCACCTGCTTCAGCACCTTATAGATGTAGATGGAGAAGCTCTCCTTCCTGCGGCGCTTCTTCTTCTTCTTGTCCGTGGCGCGCACATTCTTCTGCGCCTTGCCGGCCTTCTTGACGGCTTTGCCAGACGGTTGGGGAGGCATGATTTCACACAACACGCACGCGAGACCAGAGTCGAATGCGCGTGTCCCCCCGTCTCGCCGCGCTTAAATATGAGCGAGGGGTGTTGACGAGATCAGCACAACGCGCGCGCCCCATTGGTTCGCACGGCTTCTCTCTCTCACACTCTCATCCGTTCCCCGCGAGCGGCGGCGCGCGATGGTGGCAACGGAAACCATTCGAGCACGGCTCTCATCTCAGAAGGCAGCAGCTTTCTTGTTTTCGGCAACCGGCGTCGTACCAAGCGAAAAGCAACACCATGTCCGGACGTGGCAAGGGCGGCAAGGCGAAAGGCAAGAGCAAGACCCGTTCTAGCCGCGCGGGGCTTCAGTTCCCCGTGGGCCGTATTCACCGCCTCCTACGCAAGGGAAACTACGCCGAGCGCGTCGGAGCTGGCGCTCCGGTCTACCTGGCTGCCGTACTCGAGTACCTGGCCGCCGAGGTGCTCGAGCTGGCGGGCAACGCCGCTCGTGACAACAAGAAGACCCGGATCATCCCCCGTCACTTGCAGCTCGCCATCCGCAACGACGAGGAGCTGAACAAACTGCTTTCCGGCGTCACCATCGCGCAGGGCGGTGTGTTGCCCAACATTCAAGCCGTGCTTCTTCCAAAGAAGACGGAGAAGAAGGCGTAAGCGAGCACCCCTTCCGCGCGCTCGCCGCATTCCCCAAACGGTCCTTCTAAGGACCACCCAAACAGGTGACGCGGCCGTGTTTCGCTTCGCAGTCACGATGGCTCTGTTCGTACCCTCAAGCGTGTTTGTTTTTCTATACTTTATATATATTTCCTCGCGACATCAGTTAGCCACAAGTGCGCGACGCCAAATGCTGCAAAGAGACAACCAAATCACGCAGCTCGGCACCGAAAAAGACAGAAAAGAGCATGTAAGCGTTGTCATTTCTCATTAAAAAAAAAAAAAAAAAAGCTCCACACGTAACCGTCTATCCTTACGATGACACCTGAACGGGTCAGCACAGGGACAGAGTAAATTTAATACCTTTGAATAGAAAAACAAACGTAAGGTAAAAAAAAAAAAAGAGAGAGAGAGAGAGAGAACCCGCCGTTAGCGCATTCCATTTGGTGCTTCTAACACAATTTATTTCGTCTATCTTGCTAGGCAGCGCAGCCACTATTACACAGAACACACAACACAAGCGCTTAACTTCAACTAAACGTTTATTGCAAAAAAAAAAAAAAAAAATTGTCCAGAATATGGCACAAAAACTTGTTCAGCTTCAAAAGAAATGAAAGGAAATGACACGCGATGATTTCGAGTGTGTTAGTGCACTCTCTATCGCGCTCACGCGGAAAGAACTGTTTTTTGGATGGGGTGATAGAGAATAACAGACAGTAATGTGCGGGACTGGCACGTGTGCTTTTTGTTGTCTACCTTTTACTATTCTTTTTCTCTGTTCACCCCCTTTATAAACTCTGACGTTTGCAATGAAAGTTCAGTTGAAGTTAAGCGCTTGTGTTGTGAGGTCTGTGTAATAGTGGCTGCGCTTCCTAGCGAGATGGATCCTTACCAACTGGCCCGATACAATTGTTTATTTCGTCTCTCGGTAAAACTTCATCACCTCCTACGAGTGCACCCAAAAGTTGCGCCGGGGTCCAGCAGCCCAAGTCACCATGGCGTTACGCAAACAGAAGCCCTCAAAAACACCTTACAAGCGGCGGGCAAAAAGGTAAACACATAAATGAAATTGACACACCACAGGGTCGCAGCACGGCTGCTGCACACACACCGACTGAAGCTAGCCTACCTTTTCTCTGTCTACTCATAATGATACACACTTTTACCTTGAATTTGTCAAAGCTGAGCCATTTCTTCGTAATAACGACGCGCCGACGTTCCGTTCTTCCGCGCGCTAGACAACGGCAGCCACGTACGTACAAAACATGACAGCAAAAGAGGGTGCGGCCGGAGTACGTGGCCTGGAGTGGTCTCGTAGCCAAAGCAGACACGTTGGTGGTCCTGAGAAGGACCGTTTGTTGTTGCTTGCCTGTCGACCGAAGCGCAGGGAGCAGCCCAACTTAGGCGCGCTCACCGCGAATGCGCCGAGCCAGCTGGATGTCCTTTGGCATGATGGTGACGCGCTTAGCGTGGATGGCGCACAGGTTGGTGTCTTCGAAAAGACCAACGAGGTAGGCCTCGCTAGCTTCCTGTAGGGCCATCACGGCAGAACTCTGGAAACGGAGGTCCGTCTTGAAGTCCTGAGCGATTTCCCGCACCAGGCGCTGAAAGGGAAGCTTGCGGATCAGCAGTTCGGTCGACTTCTGGTATCGGCGAATTTCACGCAGGGCCACGGTTCCAGGCCTGTAACGGTGAGGTTTCTTCACCCCGCCTGTGGCAGGGGCACTCTTGCGAGCAGCCTTGGTAGCAAGCTGCTTACGCGGAGCCTTGCCTCCAGTACTCTTGCGCGCGGTTTGTTTAGTTCGGGCCATGCTGCGTGCGTCCGATCACCTCGACTGACGGAGCGAAACTGCGCTCCTGCCGGAGATCGGCAAAAGCGGCTTCGCCGCACGACCCATCTCTCTCCCTCCCATTGGCCGAAGCGTGAGAACCCGTCCGCGTGCGAGCGCGGAAGCGTACGCCAGGATGCTGGCTGGCGCTCATTTTCGGGCAACCGTGCAGTTCGCGGCTGCAAAGAGGTACACCGAAACGAAACCACTACCGCTGTACAATACAGCCTGCTGCGCATTTCTTTCGCCTTCCAGGCAACACATCAATCGACGCTGTAGCTCGTCGCTTCCCGAAGCGGCGCGACGGAGTGCGAGACGCCACCATTCACGCCAACAGCGCGCATCGCACTAGAGCGCCTCGCATCACCGAGGGCAAATGCGCACTGCCACGCCAAAAAAACTTGCTCCTTGCGTTGTCGCTTATTTGCGACCATTACGTAGATGGGCGAAGACGACGAGAGACCACCGGCAGTGTTGGTATATGCATACACGTCCGCGCAACGACAAGGAGTAAAACGCAACAAAACATTCTAACACAAACACCCCGTACATCCAACTGCCACTGAGCGCGCCTACTTGCTCAATCGCAGACAGTAACGGGACTCAATTTTATCTTCCTTTCCCTCTTAAGAATCACTCATACATACTTGCCAAACTACTAGGTGCGCTCAATGGCGGTTGGATGTACGGGGTGTTTGCGTTCGAATGTTTTGTTTCATTTTTACTCCTATTCCCTCGATATGTCGTCTCACTCTGGCTTCCCTCATGTCTCTTTCTCTACACTTTTATTCCCACCCTTTTAATCCCCCCTCACCCCCCATCCCTTGTGAGCTACCGCTGAGGTGTCGCATCCTGATGCAGACAGTTTCGGGGCTCACTTTCCTCTTCTTTTCCATCTTACACATCAGCAATCCCCCCCCCCCCCCCAACCTCTAAGTGCTAAATATGTGGCACAAAAAGCAGGAAATGGACTCAATGAAAGGGTGAAAAATAATAATCATAATAGAAACGAAGATCAACACGCGCCTCAAAAAGCCCCATTCACTCCTCTTTCACATTTTCACGAGAAAATGAAGGTACACACATGGAGAACAATTTTTGTTATAGGTAGGCTTGCCTGAGCAGAACCACTGTCGTGCGCCTTGGTTACACATTCGACACGCCTCGTCCTGTGCGGAGGTGGGTGGGAAACCAAGGGTGCACTTGAAAATGCAATGCTCGTGGGTTGGTGTCGCCATCTGACGGCAGGCTCACGCGAGCGCGCCTTGCTTTCGAATTTCCCGCGCTCGAACCTCTCGCGTTTACATCATGGGCTAGTCCCCCCCCCCCCCCCCCCTCTCGCGTGGGCGGCGAAGCCAGCCTCCCTAGAGTGACCACCTCTGCCGGCGAAATGGAAACACTTGTTGCGTAGCTGTCCGTCCAAGTAAAGCTTTCACAACTGCAGTGTTCGCAGCACCAGTACAGTACATGAGTGCCACTTCTATCAAGTGCAGCTTCCCTCAGCACGCTGCATGGGCAGCGCTTATTGTGTACTTGCTTCTGACTTGCGCAGAAATTCTGTTTAAACATCCCCTTCCACTTTTCTTTCTTTTTTTTTGTATTTTGCAGCTCGGCAGCGCCAGGTGTGAAAAAAAAAAAACAAACAAAAATTATTAGGCGTGACAATGTACACAATGTGTTATTGAATGGGGCACTTCTGAGTGCACAGCGGGCGCGGTAAACACGACCAACCTGTCACAATCAATTTTTTCATTTGTAAGTACACATCCCTTCTTCGTCTGGGTGCCCCACGGTAGAACATAGTGCGTTTTTATTTATTTTGACACAACGTGACGCGATCGTGTAGTGGGCATTCCAAAGAAAAAAGCGAGTTCGTGCTTCCTGAGCATAGTCGTGTCTCCAAGAATGCAGTGACCAGGGTAGAACGCTGCGCTCGGCTTCTTCCTTCGCGCGATAAGGTAACTAGGCGACGTTCGCTTGACGGGCCCGTTTTAGCAGCTTGGCTTGCAGGAAGGAGAGGAAGAACTCGCAGATGCGGCGATTGATTCGTGCATGCAGACCCAGGAGAAAGACGACGACGCGAACGAAATGCGGTGAACGTGACAAGTACCCAGCGCGATCAAGCTACTACTACACGAGGTGCTGCTCACCTGAGCGATGACGCAATGATATTGCAAAGAGGGACGGACGGGTATGGCGAACCGCTGGGATCACACTGCCGAAGCATCAAGTGGGTAGCCCTGAAGAGGGCTGTTGTGTTCTCGTTGGCTGGCTGCAGGCGACGCCGCTGGCTTCTTAGCCTCCGAATCCGTACAGGGTGCGGCCCTGACGCTTGAGGGCGTACACGACGTCCATGGCTGTCACGGTCTTCCTTTTGGCGTGCTCGGTGTAAGTGACGGCATCGCGGATCACGTTCTCGAGGAACACCTTGAGAACGCCGCGAGTTTCCTCGTAGATGAGGCCAGAGATGCGCTTGACACCGCCACGGCGCGCCAGACGACGGATGGCCGGCTTGGTTATGCCCTGGATGTTGTCACGCAACACCTTTCGATGACGCTTGGCGCCACCCTTCCCCAGCCCTTTGCCACCTTTGCCACGGCCAGACATGACGGCTTCCGAAGTTTCTGCTTCTGCTTCGAAACGCGCCCGGAAAGCGAATGCTCGACACGATCGAGTCGCGGTGTCGGCGCCGGCCCGCGAGACTGAGGAGGAAGGCGAACGGCGCACGCCGGTTGGTCGGCGGCCAGCTCGTCTCTCTCTCCCTCTTTTCTTCGCGAGGAGCGCGTTGGCCGCGCAGGTTGCTGCACTGACTATTTTTCTGCACTACAAGATTGAATATACACGGCAAACATGCTTTCGTTTGTTTGTTTGTTTTTAATTCTTTTCTCGTTACTGTTGCTAAGTTTCTTGCCCATTCATTCACGCACCCTTCACTGCTGCAAAATGGCGTATCAGTCGTATCAGCTGCCCCAGCGGCAAGGAGACATCAAACCGAGTAAGCGACAATTCATGTACGCGTACGTACAAGCCCAGCGGATACAACGCGTTCGCTAAAAAACGTTTCATCGTGTCCACTGAACATGACACACGCAATATTTGTCAAAACTCACAGCTGCAACAGCTCACCTGTGTGCCGCACGTAAATAAACTGCACACTTAACACTTTGCGACTACTCGTCCCCGGCGTGTGCCCCCCCCCCTCTTTTTTTTTTTTCTTTTCTATGTTCTCGCTTTCTCTCTAATCACATCAATGCCTCATTTGCACGCACGAAACCCGTTTCACGGCGTCACTTTGACGCCATCCTTGTCGCCAAACCAAGGGACTAACACACGCGGTCCGGGCACGGCCTCATGGCCGGAAATTTCTAAACAAAGCGTGCTCGCGTTGTTGTGGACGCCGGCACGTGAAATTCGGCAAAGTAACAGCACCTTTGGCTGGCTACGCGTGTCTCAAATTTTACTGTGGCAGCTCCACTACATATCGCGATACGGCAGTTTCACCGAAGCCACGCAACGCGACCGCGCTCATTTCAGCATTCACGGGGACGGCAGAGAGTGAGAGCGCACCTCCTCTCGGGCGCGCCTCTCCTCCCGTAAACACGGACTGTCAAGCGGTCCGGTCGCAGCGAAGTTTCCCCATCTCCTTGCGGGGTGGTTCAACACCTGCCCGTTTCAAGTGCACGGTTGCACTGTGAGGAACCCTGCAAGGGTCACGCAATTACAGGCAAAACAGCCCTAACTCTAAAGCGCCTTACATAGGACGAGATTGGAGCGTAAAATGCACCACCCTTTATGCATTCTTTCTTCTTTACAGCGTTGGAAGAGTGTTCGTTCGCTGCATGTTTTACGCATGCGTACTTTCGCTTACATAATACCTTCGGAGGCTGACAACCTGTTAAGTAATCTATCAACGACTATCCGGACGGCATCAGCTGTGCAAAGAAGATTTGCAGTTGGCCTTCCAGAGCCGTCCAGAGCACACAAAGTAGGTCTACACATCGTGGCAACCAATATTTCGAAAAAAGTGAATTGCGTAGTATTATAAAGAATACAACTTTCAGAATGAGCAAAACTGCTTGGTTTGACCAAAGTACAAAGAGGTGCGATTTATACCACATCGATCCATTTATTGAATTAAAAATTACGCTGGCATTAGATAGAATATCGGAAACTCTAATTGACCGATTGAGGCTAGGCACGGCATACACAAAAACATTTGTTTTTTTTTTTTCTTTGCACAGACACGGCAGAGCTGAAAGTCCCGAATGCGAATGCGGATTGATAGATGAAGACGTATGTCACCTTCTCGTAGACTGTCCACATCACGAGACGCCGTCTTAAGTCCGAACAGTTGGCATTAGACCGCAGACCGTTTAACATGAAGAAACTTCTGGGTCCGTGGCCTACTCGAGTTTTACAGTCGCACGCTTTAAAAGCATCAACACGTTCTTTACAAGACAGCGGGATTGCTGATAAGTATTAAGAAATAACGAACTTTCATTTGTAACAAATGTACTTATTATGTACAGTATCACGTGACTCTCATCATGTGTGTGTTGTGAAATGAATGACGTGTCGACAATTATGTACACACGAGCGAATGCATCTTTATACGGACCAGACGTGTGCTCTACTGTTTTGTGCTGGTGGACCGAATATTATCGAGGGACATTATATCAGAGACTTCATTCATTGACTTTCGAACATTTACTTACCATTGTGTTCTGATATGTGCGTATAAGTGTAAGTGTGTCTTTGCATATCTCTGCCCGAGTTTTCTACTTTCCATGCACTGCTTTGTACGTTTTGCTTCAAGATACGTGTTCAAGTTTAACTCAACGGCCAAGGAGTAGCCGGCGCCATAATGGTGCGCCGACATCTCCTTACATATCATATCAATAAGAAAAAAAGATGCGCGCCAATGCCCATCTATTGTATTCCCTTCTCACGTGCCCCAATACCAAACTGCGCGTGCCATTTCTGTGGTGCAAGTGTGTTTAAGTAGTCGCAGTTTCATCTTTCACAATCATGAGGGTTCCCATATTGAAAGTATTCCTTCCCCGAACTTGTGGCAGGGACGCACGATGCGAAATTACAAAATGATCGCGCTTGAAAGCTTCATACAAATGCACTGTCGACCCGCCGAACATAGTCAGTAATCTAAAACAAAGCGGAAATAAACGGTGCGTCCGCTCATTCATTTAAGGTAAGTTTCCCACCACATTCCGAATGGAACGTACCACTCATTTGTGCCTAGCACAGGCGCATTTGTTCTTTCGAAGAGAACACAGTGTTCCGCTACACCGTGTGATTATGTAAACGTCAAGCCGAGCAGTGTCGTTTGCTGGCCGGCCTGGCTATGTTTCTTTCGGCGACGCGCAAACGGAGCACTCGGTGCGAAAACGGGAAATGCCCATACCTCGTGTCGACCGCCTTTCTTTACTGGATTTCGTACTTCTTTGTGCACTATATAAATCACCTGCGTGGTACCCCTGTCATGCGTACGCACAGTTTTGTTTTTTCCTTCACTCGGGCTGTCGATACTTTGCTTTCGGACAATAATTAGCATGCAGTCCGCCGCCACGCTTTTCTGCTTCTACAGCTATTGTCACATGCGTCTATATATTTCTCCCCTATCTTTTCTTGCATCAATGCTTCCGCACATTTTTCACCGCGCCACGCACTTTAAGCTACATTCACTCCTCCTACAGTCTCGAAACGGGCCTGCCCTGCGCTCTCAAGAAATAAATGCCCCAATTTCGTAAACAAATGAATGGCGTGGCAGAGAAGGAACTCTGCGCTGTCTGATGAATGTGGCTGTACCCTTCACATCGGGCGGCAGCTATCACCACCTAGCCATAATGCTGACCTAACAAACAGCTACATTTATCTTGTTTTTTTTCTCTCTTTAAATAGTGAAGTATAGGACCGCGGTGCTTTGCAGTGAATGGTTTAGTTTTCACTCTTGCCTTGACTTTAGCCACCAATAAGATAACCACCTTCTAGTTAATTCTACCCGCCTAAAGTCTATTTTGCCCTCCCCCGTCTCTAAACCCCGGTGCTTTTGAAAAACTCTGCGCCATCATTCTAAACTATAAGGTGAAGCCCTTTACATAGCATTATCAAGTGTTCGGCAGTTTCCTTCTCTCCGCATGCACTGCATACCGTGTATACCCCTTCATATTTGGCCCGACATGTCGGAGTTGCTCGGGCAAGCGCTGACGCGAGTTTCCTATTCTATCATTTCCCAAGAGCTGAACACACTCGAGTTCATGTTACCTTTTTTTGAGAGAAGCGGCCACCTTCCCCCTGTTTTTTTTTTTTTTTTTTAATTACCACGCTCCTGGTTTTGTTTTCCCTCCATTACCGTACTTGTGGCACTTTTCTCCGCGCACTCGGTCTTCTCTAATTTACCTGTTCAACCTCCCCGAGCACACACGTCGAGCGCGGCACACCAACGCTCCTGCTAGCGGTGTTCAACAGAGAGAAGAGGATGGATTCGGAGCCGAATCTCTCAGCACAACCCCTATGCCGACGCAGACAATTTGGGTGGCTCTGAGAAGAGCCGTTGATTTGTCGTTGCTCGCTGTGGCCCACGACGCACGCCTACTTGGAGCTGGTGTACTTGGTGACGGCTTTTGTACCCTCGGACACCGCGTGCTTGGCCAGCTCTCCGGGCAGCAGCAGGCGCACCGCGGTCTGGATCTCCCGGCTCGTGATGGTCGAGCGCTTGTTGTAGTGAGCAAGGCGTGACGACTCGGCGGCGATACGCTCGAAGATGTCGTTCACGAAGCTGTTCATGATGGACATGGCCTTGCTGGAGACACCAGTGTCGGGGTGCACCTGCTTCAGCACCTTATAGATGTAGATGGAGAAGCTCTCCTTCCTGCGGCGCTTCTTCTTCTTCTTGTCCGTGGCGCGCACATTCTTCTGCGCCTTGCCGGCCTTCTTGACGGCTTTGCCAGACGGTTGGGGAGGCATGATTTCACACAACACGCACGCGAGACCAGAGTCGAATGCGCGTGTCCCCCCGTCTCGCCGCGCTTAAATATGAGCGAGGGGTGTTGACGAGATCAGCACAACGCGCGCGCCCCATTGGTTCGCACGGCTTCTCTCTCTCACACTCTCATCCGTTCCCCGCGAGCGGCGGCGCGCGATGGTGGCAACGGAAACCATTCGAGCACGGCTCTCATCTCAGAAGGCAGCAGCTTTCTTGTTTTCGGCAACCGGCGTCGTACCAAGCGAAAAGCAACACCATGTCCGGACGTGGCAAGGGCGGCAAGGCGAAAGGCAAGAGCAAGACCCGTTCTAGCCGCGCGGGGCTTCAGTTCCCCGTGGGCCGTATTCACCGCCTCCTACGCAAGGGAAACTACGCCGAGCGCGTCGGAGCTGGCGCTCCGGTCTACCTGGCTGCCGTACTCGAGTACCTGGCCGCCGAGGTGCTCGAGCTGGCGGGCAACGCCGCTCGTGACAACAAGAAGACCCGGATCATCCCCCGTCACTTGCAGCTCGCCATCCGCAACGACGAGGAGCTGAACAAACTGCTTTCCGGCGTCACCATCGCGCAGGGCGGTGTGTTGCCCAACATTCAAGCCGTGCTTCTTCCAAAGAAGACGGAGAAGAAGGCGTAAGCGAGCACCCCTTCCGCGCGCTCGCCGCATTCCCCAAACGGTCCTTCTAAGGACCACCCAAACAGGTGACGCGGCCGTGTTTCGCTTCGCAGTCACGATGGCTCTGTTCGTACCCTCAAGCGTGTTTGTTTTTCTATACTTTATATATATTTCCTCGCGACATCAGTTAGCCACAAGTGCGCGACGCCAAATGCTGCAAAGAGACAACCAAATCACGCAGCTCGGCACCGAAAAAGACAGAAAAGAGCATGTAAGCGTTGTCATTTCTCATTAAAAAAAAAAAAAAAAAAAGCTCCACACGTAACCGTCTATCCTTACGATGACACCTGAACGGGTCAGCACAGGGACAGAGTAAATTTAATACCTTTGAATAGAAAAACAAACGTAAGGTAAAAAAAAAAAAAGAGAGAGAGAGAGAGAGAACCCGCCGTTAGCGCATTCCATTTGGTGCTTCTAACACAATTTATTTCGTCTATCTTGCTAGGCAGCGCAGCCACTATTACACAGAACACACAACACAAGCGCTTAACTTCAACTAAACGTTTATTGCAAAAAAAAAAAAAAAAAATTGTCCAGAATATGGCACAAAAACTTGTTCAGCTTCAAAAGAAATGAAAGGAAATGACACGCGATGATTTCGAGTGTGTTAGTGCACTCTCTATCGCGCTCACGCGGAAAGAACTGTTTTTTGGATGGGGTGATAGAGAATAACAGACAGTAATGTGCGGGACTGGCACGTGTGCTTTTTGTTGTCTACCTTTTACTATTCTTTTTCTCTGTTCACCCCCTTTATAAACTCTGACGTTTGCAATGAAAGTTCAGTTGAAGTTAAGCGCTTGTGTTGTGAGGTCTGTGTAATAGTGGCTGCGCTTCCTAGCGAGATGGATCCTTACCAACTGGCCCGATACAATTGTTTATTTCGTCTCTCGGTAAAACTTCATCACCTCCTACGAGTGCACCCAAAAGTTGCGCCGGGGTCCAGCAGCCCAAGTCACCATGGCGTTACGCAAACAGAAGCCCTCAAAAACACCTTACAAGCGGCGGGCAAAAAGGTAAACACATAAATGAAATTGACACACCACAGGGTCGCAGCACGGCTGCTGCACACACACCGACTGAAGCTAGCCTACCTTTTCTCTGTCTACTCATAATGATACACACTTTTACCTTGAATTTGTCAAAGCTGAGCCATTTCTTCGTAATAACGACGCGCCGACGTTCCGTTCTTCCGCGCGCTAGACAACGGCAGCCACGTACGTACAAAACATGACAGCAAAAGAGGGTGCGGCCGGAGTACGTGGCCTGGAGTGGTCTCGTAGCCAAAGCAGACACGTTGGTGGTCCTGAGAAGGACCGTTTGTTGTTGCTTGCCTGTCGACCGAAGCGCAGGGAGCAGCCCAACTTAGGCGCGCTCACCGCGAATGCGCCGAGCCAGCTGGATGTCCTTTGGCATGATGGTGACGCGCTTAGCGTGGATGGCGCACAGGTTGGTGTCTTCGAAAAGACCAACGAGGTAGGCCTCGCTAGCTTCCTGTAGGGCCATCACGGCAGAACTCTGGAAACGGAGGTCCGTCTTGAAGTCCTGAGCGATTTCCCGCACCAGGCGCTGAAAGGGAAGCTTGCGGATCAGCAGTTCGGTCGACTTCTGGTATCGGCGAATTTCACGCAGGGCCACGGTTCCAGGCCTGTAACG
The DNA here is from genome assembly GCF_043290135.1 of Rhipicephalus microplus. Lineage (NCBI taxonomy): Eukaryota > Metazoa > Arthropoda > Arachnida > Ixodida > Ixodidae > Rhipicephalus > Rhipicephalus microplus. Next base: position 52,366 of record NW_027464994.1, read on the forward strand.
GTGAGGTTTCTTCACCCCGCCTGTGGCAGGGGCACTCTTGCGAGCAGCCTTGGTAGCAAGCTGCTTACGCGGAGCCTTGCCTCCAGTACTCTTGCGCGCGGTTTGTTTAGTTCGGGCCATGCTGCGTGCGTCCGATCACCTCGACTGACGGAGCGAAACTGCGCTCCTGCCGGAGATCGGCAAAAGCGGCTTCGCCGCACGACCCATCTCTCTCCCTCCCATTGGCCGAAGCGTGAGAACCCGTCCGCGTGCGAGCGCGGAAGCGTACGCCAGGATGCTGGCTGGCGCTCATTTTCGGGCAACCGTGCAGTTCGCGGCTGCAAAGAGGTACACCGAAACGAAACCACTACCGCTGTACAATACAGCCTGCTGCGCATTTCTTTCGCCTTCCAGGCAACACATCAATCGACGCTGTAGCTCGTCGCTTCCCGAAGCGGCGCGACGGAGTGCGAGACGCCACCATTCACGCCAACAGCGCGCATCGCACTAGAGCGCCTCGCATCACCGAGGGCAAATGCGCACTGCCACGCCAAAAAAACTTGCTCCTTGCGTTGTCGCTTATTTGCGACCATTACGTAGATGGGCGAAGACGACGAGAGACCACCGGCAGTGTTGGTATATGCATACACGTCCGCGCAACGACAAGGAGTAAAACGCAACAAAACATTCTAACACAAACACCCCGTACATCCAACTGCCACTGAGCGCGCCTACTTGCTCAATCGCAGACAGTAACGGGACTCAATTTTATCTTCCTTTCCCTCTTAAGAATCACTCATACATACTTGCCAAACTACTAGGTGCGCTCAATGGCGGTTGGATGTACGGGGTGTTTGCGTTCGAATGTTTTGTTTCATTTTTACTCCTATTCCCTCGATATGTCGTCTCACTCTGGCTTCCCTCATGTCTCTTTCTCTACACTTTTATTCCCACCCTTTTAATCCCCCCTCACCCCCCATCCCTTGTGAGCTACCGCTGAGGTGTCGCATCCTGATGCAGACAGTTTCGGGGCTCACTTTCCTCTTCTTTTCCATCTTACACATCAGCAATCCCCCCCCCCCCCCCCCAACCTCTAAGTGCTAAATATGTGGCACAAAAAGCAGGAAATGGACTCAATGAAAGGGTGAAAAATAATAATCATAATAGAAACGAAGATCAACACGCGCCTCAAAAAGCCCCATTCACTCCTCTTTCACATTTTCACGAGAAAATGAAGGTACACACATGGAGAACAATTTTTGTTATAGGTAGGCTTGCCTGAGCAGAACCACTGTCGTGCGCCTTGGTTACACATTCGACACGCCTCGTCCTGTGCGGAGGTGGGTGGGAAACCAAGGGTGCACTTGAAAATGCAATGCTCGTGGGTTGGTGTCGCCATCTGACGGCAGGCTCACGCGAGCGCGCCTTGCTTTCGAATTTCCCGCGCTCGAACCTCTCGCGTTTACATCATGGGCTAGTCCCCCCCCCCCCCTCTCGCGTGGGCGGCGAAGCCAGCCTCCCTAGAGTGACCACCTCTGCCGGCGAAATGGAAACACTTGTTGCGTAGCTGTCCGTCCAAGTAAAGCTTTCACAACTGCAGTGTTCGCAGCACCAGTACAGTACATGAGTGCCACTTCTATCAAGTGCAGCTTCCCTCAGCACGCTGCATGGGCAGCGCTTATTGTGTACTTGCTTCTGACTTGCGCAGAAATTCTGTTTAAACATCCCCTTCCACTTTTCTTTCTTTTTTTTTGTATTTTGCAGCTCGGCAGCGCCAGGTGTGAAAAAAAAAAAACAAACAAAAATTATTAGGCGTGACAATGTACACAATGTGTTATTGAATGGGGCACTTCTGAGTGCACAGCGGGCGCGGTAAACACGACCAACCTGTCACAATCAATTTTTTCATTTGTAAGTACACATCCCTTCTTCGTCTGGGTGCCCCACGGTAGAACATAGTGCGTTTTTATTTATTTTGACACAACGTGACGCGATCGTGTAGTGGGCATTCCAAAGAAAAAAGCGAGTTCGTGCTTCCTGAGCATAGTCGTGTCTCCAAGAATGCAGTGACCAGGGTAGAACGCTGCGCTCGGCTTCTTCCTTCGCGCGATAAGGTAACTAGGCGACGTTCGCTTGACGGGCCCGTTTTAGCAGCTTGGCTTGCAGGAAGGAGAGGAAGAACTCGCAGATGCGGCGATTGATTCGTGCATGCAGACCCAGGAGAAAGACGACGACGCGAACGAAATGCGGTGAACGTGACAAGTACCCAGCGCGATCAAGCTACTACTACACGAGGTGCTGCTCACCTGAGCGATGACGCAATGATATTGCAAAGAGGGACGGACGGGTATGGCGAACCGCTGGGATCACACTGCCGAAGCATCAAGTGGGTAGCCCTGAAGAGGGCTGTTGTGTTCTCGTTGGCTGGCTGCAGGCGACGCCGCTGGCTTCTTAGCCTCCGAATCCGTACAGGGTGCGGCCCTGACGCTTGAGGGCGTACACGACGTCCATGGCTGTCACGGTCTTCCTTTTGGCGTGCTCGGTGTAAGTGACGGCATCGCGGATCACGTTCTCGAGGAACACCTTGAGAACGCCGCGAGTTTCCTCGTAGATGAGGCCAGAGATGCGCTTGACACCGCCACGGCGCGCCAGACGACGGATGGCCGGCTTGGTTATGCCCTGGATGTTGTCACGCAACACCTTTCGATGACGCTTGGCGCCACCCTTCCCCAGCCCTTTGCCACCTTTGCCACGGCCAGACATGACGGCTTCCGAAGTTTCTGCTTCTGCTTCGAAACGCGCCCGGAAAGCGAATGCTCGACACGATCGAGTCGCGGTGTCGGCGCCGGCCCGCGAGACTGAGGAGGAAGGCGAACGGCGCACGCCGGTTGGTCGGCGGCCAGCTCGTCTCTCTCTCCCTCTTTTCTTCGCGAGGAGCGCGTTGGCCGCGCAGGTTGCTGCACTGACTATTTTTCTGCACTACAAGATTGAATATACACGGCAAACATGCTTTCGTTTGTTTGTTTGTTTTTAATTCTTTTCTCGTTACTGTTGCTAAGTTTCTTGCCCATTCATTCACGCACCCTTCACTGCTGCAAAATGGCGTATCAGTCGTATCAGCTGCCCCAGCGGCAAGGAGACATCAAACCGAGTAAGCGACAATTCATGTACGCGTACGTACAAGCCCAGCGGATACAACGCGTTCGCTAAAAAACGTTTCATCGTGTCCACTGAACATGACACACGCAATATTTGTCAAAACTCACAGCTGCAACAGCTCACCTGTGTGCCGCACGTAAATAAACTGCACACTTAACACTTTGCGACTACTCGTCCCCGGCGTGTGCCCCCCCCCCTCTTTTTTTTTTTTCTTTTCTATGTTCTCGCTTTCTCTCTAATCACATCAATGCCTCATTTGCACGCACGAAACCCGTTTCACGGCGTCACTTTGACGCCATCCTTGTCGCCAAACCAAGGGACTAACACACGCGGTCCGGGCACGGCCTCATGGCCGGAAATTTCTAAACAAAGCGTGCTCGCGTTGTTGTGGACGCCGGCACGTGAAATTCGGCAAAGTAACAGCACCTTTGGCTGGCTACGCGTGTCTCAAATTTTACTGTGGCAGCTCCACTACATATCGCGATACGGCAGTTTCACCGAAGCCACGCAACGCGACCGCGCTCATTTCAGCATTCACGGGGACGGCAGAGAGTGAGAGCGCACCTCCTCTCGGGCGCGCCTCTCCTCCCGTAAACACGGACTGTCAAGCGGTCCGGTCGCAGCGAAGTTTCCCCATCTCCTTGCGGGGTGGTTCAACACCTGCCCGTTTCAAGTGCACGGTTGCACTGTGAGGAACCCTGCAAGGGTCACGCAATTACAGGCAAAACAGCCCTAACTCTAAAGCGCCTTACATAGGACGAGATTGGAGCGTAAAATGCACCACCCTTTATGCATTCTTTCTTCTTTACAGCGTTGGAAGAGTGTTCGTTCGCTGCATGTTTTACGCATGCGTACTTTCGCTTACATAATACCTTCGGAGGCTGACAACCTGTTAAGTAATCTATCAACGACTATCCGGACGGCATCAGCTGTGCAAAGAAGATTTGCAGTTGGCCTTCCAGAGCCGTCCAGAGCACACAAAGTAGGTCTACACATCGTGGCAACCAATATTTCGAAAAAAGTGAATTGCGTAGTATTATAAAGAATACAACTTTCAGAATGAGCAAAACTGCTTGGTTTGACCAAAGTACAAAGAGGTGCGATTTATACCACATCGATCCATTTATTGAATTAAAAATTACGCTGGCATTAGATAGAATATCGGAAACTCTAATTGACCGATTGAGGCTAGGCACGGCATACACAAAAACATTTGTTTTTTTTTTTTCTTTGCACAGACACGGCAGAGCTGAAAGTCCCGAATGCGAATGCGGATTGATAGATGAAGACGTATGTCACCTTCTCGTAGACTGTCCACATCACGAGACGCCGTCTTAAGTCCGAACAGTTGGCATTAGACCGCAGACCGTTTAACATGAAGAAACTTCTGGGTCCGTGGCCTACTCGAGTTTTACAGTCGCACGCTTTAAAAGCATCAACACGTTCTTTACAAGACAGCGGGATTGCTGATAAGTATTAAGAAATAACGAACTTTCATTTGTAACAAATGTACTTATTATGTACAGTATCACGTGACTCTCATCATGTGTGTGTTGTGAAATGAATGACGTGTCGACAATTATGTACACACGAGCGAATGCATCTTTATACGGACCAGACGTGTGCTCTACTGTTTTGTGCTGGTGGACCGAATATTATCGAGGGACATTATATCAGAGACTTCATTCATTGACTTTCGAACATTTACTTACCATTGTGTTCTGATATGTGCGTATAAGTGTAAGTGTGTCTTTGCATATCTCTGCCCGAGTTTTCTACTTTCCATGCACTGCTTTGTACGTTTTGCTTCAAGATACGTGTTCAAGTTTAACTCAACGGCCAAGGAGTAGCCGGCGCCATAATGGTGCGCCGACATCTCCTTACATATCATATCAATAAGAAAAAAAGATGCGCGCCAATGCCCATCTATTGTATTCCCTTCTCACGTGCCCCAATACCAAACTGCGCGTGCCATTTCTGTGGTGCAAGTGTGTTTAAGTAGTCGCAGTTTCATCTTTCACAATCATGAGGGTTCCCATATTGAAAGTATTCCTTCCCCGAACTTGTGGCAGGGACGCACGATGCGAAATTACAAAATGATCGCGCTTGAAAGCTTCATACAAATGCACTGTCGACCCGCCGAACATAGTCAGTAATCTAAAACAAAGCGGAAATAAACGGTGCGTCCGCTCATTCATTTAAGGTAAGTTTCCCACCACATTCCGAATGGAACGTACCACTCATTTGTGCCTAGCACAGGCGCATTTGTTCTTTCGAAGAGAACACAGTGTTCCGCTACACCGTGTGATTATGTAAACGTCAAGCCGAGCAGTGTCGTTTGCTGGCCGGCCTGGCTATGTTTCTTTCGGCGACGCGCAAACGGAGCACTCGGTGCGAAAACGGGAAATGCCCATACCTCGTGTCGACCGCCTTTCTTTACTGGATTTCGTACTTCTTTGTGCACTATATAAATCACCTGCGTGGTACCCCTGTCATGCGTACGCACAGTTTTGTTTTTTCCTTCACTCGGGCTGTCGATACTTTGCTTTCGGACAATAATTAGCATGCAGTCCGCCGCCACGCTTTTCTGCTTCTACAGCTATTGTCACATGCGTCTATATATTTCTCCCCTATCTTTTCTTGCATCAATGCTTCCGCACATTTTTCACCGAGCCACGCACTTTAAGCTACATTCACTCCTCCTACAGTCTCGAAACGGGCCTGCCCTGCGCTCTCAAGAAATAAATGCCCCAATTTCGTAAACAAATGAATGGCGTGGCAGAGAAGGAACTCTGCGCTGTCTGATGAATGTGGCTGTACCCTTCACATCGGGCGGCAGCTATCACCACCTAGCCATAATGCTGACCTAACAAACAGCTACATTTATCTTGTTTTTTTTCTCTCTTTAAATAGTGAAGTATAGGACCGCGGTGCTTTGCAGTGAATGGTTTAGTTTTCACTCTTGCCTTGACTTTAGCCACCAATAAGATAACCACCTTCTAGTTAATTCTACCCGCCTAAAGTCTATTTTGCCCTCCCCCGTCTCTAAACCCCGGTGCTTTTGAAAAACTCTGCGCCATCATTCTAAACTATAAGGTGAAGCCCTTTACATAGCATTATCAAGTGTTCGGCAGTTTCCTTCTCTCCGCATGCACTGCATACCGTGTATACCCCTTCATATTTGGCCCGACATGTCGGAGTTGCTCGGGCAAGCGCTGACGCGAGTTTCCTATTCTATCATTTCCCAAGAGCTGAACACACTCGAGTTCATGTTACCTTTTTTTGAGAGAAGCGGCCACCTTCCCCCTGTTTTTTTTTTTTTTTTTTAATTACCACGCTCCTGGTTTTGTTTTCCCTCCATTACCGTACTTGTGGCACTTTTCTCCGCGCACTCGGTCTTCTCTAATTTACCTGTTCAACCTCCCCGAGCACACACGTCGAGCGCGGCACACCAACGCTCCTGCTAGCGGTGTTCAACAGAGAGAAGAGGATGGATTCGGAGCCGAATCTCTCAGCACAACCCCTATGCCGACGCAGACAATTTGGGTGGCTCTGAGAAGAGCCGTTGATTTGTCGTTGCTCGCTGTGGCCCACGACGCACGCCTACTTGGAGCTGGTGTACTTGGTGACGGCTTTTGTACCCTCGGACACCGCGTGCTTGGCCAGCTCTCCGGGCAGCAGCAGGCGCACCGCGGTCTGGATCTCCCGGCTCGTGATGGTCGAGCGCTTGTTGTAGTGAGCAAGGCGTGACGACTCGGCGGCGATACGCTCGAAGATGTCGTTCACGAAGCTGTTCATGATGGACATGGCCTTGCTGGAGACACCAGTGTCGGGGTGCACCTGCTTCAGCACCTTATAGATGTAGATGGAGAAGCTCTCCTTCCTGCGGCGCTTCTTCTTCTTCTTGTCCGTGGCGCGCACATTCTTCTGCGCCTTGCCGGCCTTCTTGACGGCTTTGCCAGACGGTTGGGGAGGCATGATTTCACACAACACGCACGCGAGACCAGAGTCGAATGCGCGTGTCCCCCCGTCTCGCCGCGCTTAAATATGAGCGAGGGGTGTTGACGAGATCAGCACAACGCGCGCGCCCCATTGGTTCGCACGGCTTCTCTCTCTCACACTCTCATCCGTTCCCCGCGAGCGGCGGCGCGCGATGGTGGCAACGGAAACCATTCGAGCACGGCTCTCATCTCAGAAGGCAGCAGCTTTCTTGTTTTCGGCAACCGGCGTCGTACCAAGCGAAAAGCAACACCATGTCCGGACGTGGCAAGGGCGGCAAGGCGAAAGGCAAGAGCAAGACCCGTTCTAGCCGCGCGGGGCTTCAGTTCCCCGTGGGCCGTATTCACCGCCTCCTACGCAAGGGAAACTACGCCGAGCGCGTCGGAGCTGGCGCTCCGGTCTACCTGGCTGCCGTACTCGAGTACCTGGCCGCCGAGGTGCTCGAGCTGGCGGGCAACGCCGCTCGTGACAACAAGAAGACCCGGATCATCCCCCGTCACTTGCAGCTCGCCATCCGCAACGACGAGGAGCTGAACAAACTGCTTTCCGGCGTCACCATCGCGCAGGGCGGTGTGTTGCCCAACATTCAAGCCGTGCTTCTTCCAAAGAAGACGGAGAAGAAGGCGTAAGCGAGCACCCCTTCCGCGCGCTCGCCGCATTCCCCAAACGGTCCTTCTAAGGACCACCCAAACAGGTGACGCGGCCGTGTTTCGCTTCGCAGTCACGATGGCTCTGTTCGTACCCTCAAGCGTGTTTGTTTTTCTATACTTTATATATATTTCCTCGCGACATCAGTTAGCCACAAGTGCGCGACGCCAAATGCTGCAAAGAGACAACCAAATCACGCAGCTCGGCACCGAAAAAGACAGAAAAGAGCATGTAAGCGTTGTCATTTCTCATTAAAAAAAAAAAAAAAAAGCTCCACACGTAACCGTCTATCCTTACGATGACACCTGAACGGGTCAGCACAGGGACAGAGTAAATTTAATACCTTTGAATAGAAAAACAAACGTAAGGTAAAAAAAAAAAAAGAGAGAGAGAGAGAGAGAACCCGCCGTTAGCGCATTCCATTTGGTGCTTCTAACACAATTTATTTCGTCTATCTTGCTAGGCAGCGCAGCCACTATTACACAGAACACACAACACAAGCGCTTAACTTCAACTAAACGTTTATTGCAAAAAAAAAAAAAAAAAAATTGTCCAGAATATGGCACAAAAACTTGTTCAGCTTCAAAAGAAATGAAAGGAAATGACACGCGATGATTTCGAGTGTGTTAGTGCACTCTCTATCGCGCTCACGCGGAAAGAACTGTTTTTTGGATGGGGTGATAGAGAATAACAGACAGTAATGTGCGGGACTGGCACGTGTGCTTTTTGTTGTCTACCTTTTACTATTCTTTTTCTCTGTTCACCCCCTTTATAAACTCTGACGTTTGCAATGAAAGTTCAGTTGAAGTTAAGCGCTTGTGTTGTGAGGTCTGTGTAATAGTGGCTGCGCTTCCTAGCGAGATGGATCCTTACCAACTGGCCCGATACAATTGTTTATTTCGTCTCTCGGTAAAACTTCATCACCTCCTACGAGTGCACCCAAAAGTTGCGCCGGGGTCCAGCAGCCCAAGTCACCATGGCGTTACGCAAACAGAAGCCCTCAAAAACACCTTACAAGCGGCGGGCAAAAAGGTAAACACATAAATGAAATTGACACACCACAGGGTCGCAGCACGGCTGCTGCACACACACCGACTGAAGCTAGCCTACCTTTTCTCTGTCTACTCATAATGATACACACTTTTACCTTGAATTTGTCAAAGCTGAGCCATTTCTTCGTAATAACGACGCGCCGACGTTCCGTTCTTCCGCGCGCTAGACAACGGCAGCCACGTACGTACAAAACATGACAGCAAAAGAGGGTGCGGCCGGAGTACGTGGCCTGGAGTGGTCTCGTAGCCAAAGCAGACACGTTGGTGGTCCTGAGAAGGACCGTTTGTTGTTGCTTGCCTGTCGACCGAAGCGCAGGGAGCAGCCCAACTTAGGCGCGCTCACCGCGAATGCGCCGAGCCAGCTGGATGTCCTTTGGCATGATGGTGACGCGCTTAGCGTGGATGGCGCACAGGTTGGTGTCTTCGAAAAGACCAACGAGGTAGGCCTCGCTAGCTTCCTGTAGGGCCATCACGGCAGAACTCTGGAAACGGAGGTCCGTCTTGAAGTCCTGAGCGATTTCCCGCACCAGGCGCTGAAAGGGAAGCTTGCGGATCAGCAGTTCGGTCGACTTCTGGTATCGGCGAATTTCACGCAGGGCCACGGTTCCAGGCCTGTAACGGTGAGGTTTCTTCACCCCGCCTGTGGCAGGGGCACTCTTGCGAGCAGCCTTGGTAGCAAGCTGCTTACGCGGAGCCTTGCCTCCAGTACTCTTGCGCGCGGTTTGTTTAGTTCGGGCCATGCTGCGTGCGTCCGATCACCTCGACTGACGGAGCGAAACTGCGCTCCTGCCGGAGATCGGCAAAAGCGGCTTCGCCGCACGACCCATCTCTCTCCCTCCCATTGGCCGAAGCGTGAGAACCCGTCCGCGTGCGAGCGCGGAAGCGTACGCCAGGATGCTGGCTGGCGCTCATTTTCGGGCAACCGTGCAGTTCGCGGCTGCAAAGAGGTACACCGAAACGAAACCACTACCGCTGTACAATACAGCCTGCTGCGCATTTCTTTCGCCTTCCAGGCAACACATCAATCGACGCTGTAGCTCGTCGCTTCCCGAAGCGGCGCGACGGAGTGCGAGACGCCACCATTCACGCCAACAGCGCGCATCGCACTAGAGCGCCTCGCATCACCGAGGGCAAATGCGCACTGCCACGCCAAAAAAACTTGCTCCTTGCGTTGTCGCTTATTTGCGACCATTACGTAGATGGGCGAAGACGACGAGAGACCACCGGCAGTGTTGGTATATGCATACACGTCCGCGCAACGACAAGGAGTAAAACGCAACAAAACATTCTAACACAAACACCCCGTACATCCAACTGCCACTGAGCGCGCCTACTTGCTCAATCGCAGACAGTAACGGGACTCAATTTTATCTTCCTTTCCCTCTTAAGAATCACTCATACATACTTGCCAAACTACTAGGTGCGCTCAATGGCGGTTGGATGTACGGGGTGTTTGCGTTCGAATGTTTTGTTTCATTTTTACTCCTATTCCCTCGATATGTCGTCTCACTCTGGCTTCCCTCATGTCTCTTTCTCTACACTTTTATTCCCACCCTTTTAATCCCCCCTCACCCCCCATCCCTTGTGAGCTACCGCTGAGGTGTCGCATCCTGATGCAGACAGTTTCGGGGCTCACTTTCCTCTTCTTTTCCATCTTACACATCAGCAATCCCCCCCCCCCCCCCCAACCTCTAAGTGCTAAATATGTGGCACAAAAAGCAGGAAATGGACTCAATGAAAGGGTGAAAAATAATAATCATAATAGAAACGAAGATCAACACGCGCCTCAAAAAGCCCCATTCACTCCTCTTTCACATTTTCACGAGAAAATGAAGGTACACACATGGAGAACAATTTTTGTTATAGGTAGGCTTGCCTGAGCAGAACCACTGTCGTGCGCCTTGGTTACACATTCGACACGCCTCGTCCTGTGCGGAGGTGGGTGGGAAACCAAGGGTGCACTTGAAAATGCAATGCTCGTGGGTTGGTGTCGCCATCTGACGGCAGGCTCACGCGAGCGCGCCTTGCTTTCGAATTTCCCGCGCTCGAACCTCTCGCGTTTACATCATGGGCTAGTCCCCCCCCCCCCCCCCTCTCGCGTGGGCGGCGAAGCCAGCCTCCCTAGAGTGACCACCTCTGCCGGCGAAATGGAAACACTTGTTGCGTAGCTGTCCGTCCAAGTAAAGCTTTCACAACTGCAGTGTTCGCAGCACCAGTACAGTACATGAGTGCCACTTCTATCAAGTGCAGCTTCCCTCAGCACGCTGCATGGGCAGCGCTTATTGTGTACTTGCTTCTGACTTGCGCAGAAATTCTGTTTAAACATCCCCTTCCACTTTTCTTTCTTTTTTTTTTGTATTTTGCAGCTCGGCAGCGCCAGGTGTGAAAAAAAAAAAACAAACAAAAATTATTAGGCGTGACAATGTACACAATGTGTTATTGAATGGGGCACTTCTGAGTGCACAGCGGGCGCGGTAAACACGACCAACCTGTCACAATCAATTTTTTCATTTGTAAGTACACATCCCTTCTTCGTCTGGGTGCCCCACGGTAGAACATAGTGCGTTTTTATTTATTTTGACACAACGTGACGCGATCGTGTAGTGGGCATTCCAAAGAAAAAAGCGAGTTCGTGCTTCCTGAGCATAGTCGTGTCTCCAAGAATGCAGTGACCAGGGTAGAACGCTGCGCTCGGCTTCTTCCTTCGCGCGATAAGGTAACTAGGCGACGTTCGCTTGACGGGCCCGTTTTAGCAGCTTGGCTTGCAGGAAGGAGAGGAAGAACTCGCAGATGCGGCGATTGATTCGTGCATGCAGACCCAGGAGAAAGACGACGACGCGAACGAAATGCGGTGAACGTGACAAGTACCCAGCGCGATCAAGCTACTACTACACGAGGTGCTGCTCACCTGAGCGATGACGCAATGATATTGCAAAGAGGGACGGACGGGTATGGCGAACCGCTGGGATCACACTGCCGAAGCATCAAGTGGGTAGCCCTGAAGAGGGCTGTTGTGTTCTCGTTGGCTGGCTGCAGGCGACGCCGCTGGCTTCTTAGCCTCCGAATCCGTACAGGGTGCGGCCCTGACGCTTGAGGGCGTACACGACGTCCATGGCTGTCACGGTCTTCCTTTTGGCGTGCTCGGTGTAAGTGACGGCATCGCGGATCACGTTCTCGAGGAACACCTTGAGAACGCCGCGAGTTTCCTCGTAGATGAGGCCAGAGATGCGCTTGACACCGCCACGGCGCGCCAGACGACGGATGGCCGGCTTGGTTATGCCCTGGATGTTGTCACGCAACACCTTTCGATGACGCTTGGCGCCACCCTTCCCCAGCCCTTTGCCACCTTTGCCACGGCCAGACATGACGGCTTCCGAAGTTTCTGCTTCTGCTTCGAAACGCGCCCGGAAAGCGAATGCTCGACACGATCGAGTCGCGGTGTCGGCGCCGGCCCGCGAGACTGAGGAGGAAGGCGAACGGCGCACGCCGGTTGGTCGGCGGCCAGCTCGTCTCTCTCTCCCTCTTTTCTTCGCGAGGAGCGCGTTGGCCGCGCAGGTTGCTGCACTGACTATTTTTCTGCACTACAAGATTGAATATACACGGCAAACATGCTTTCGTTTGTTTGTTTGTTTTTAATTCTTTTCTCGTTACTGTTGCTAAGTTTCTTGCCCATTCATTCACGCACCCTTCACTGCTGCAAAATGGCGTATCAGTCGTATCAGCTGCCCCAGCGGCAAGGAGACATCAAACCGAGTAAGCGACAATTCATGTACGCGTACGTACAAGCCCAGCGGATACAACGCGTTCGCTAAAAAACGTTTCATCGTGTCCACTGAACATGACACACGCAATATTTGTCAAAACTCACAGCTGCAACAGCTCACCTGTGTGCCGCACGTAAATAAACTGCACACTTAACACTTTGCGACTACTCGTCCCCGGCGTGTGCCCCCCCCCCTCTTTTTTTTTTTCTTTTCTATGTTCTCGCTTTCTCTCTAATCACATCAATGCCTCATTTGCACGCACGAAACCCGTTTCACGGCGTCACTTTGACGCCATCCTTGTCGCCAAACCAAGGGACTAACACACGCGGTCCGGGCACGGCCTCATGGCCGGAAATTTCTAAACAAAGCGTGCTCGCGTTGTTGTGGACGCCGGCACGTGAAATTCGGCAAAGTAACAGCACCTTTGGCTGGCTACGCGTGTCTCAAATTTTACTGTGGCAGCTCCACTACATATCGCGATACGGCAGTTTCACCGAAGCCACGCAACGCGACCGCGCTCATTTCAGCATTCACGGGGACGGCAGAGAGTGAGAGCGCACCTCCTCTCGGGCGCGCCTCTCCTCCCGTAAACACGGACTGTCAAGCGGTCCGGTCGCAGCGAAGTTTCCCCATCTCCTTGCGGGGTGGTTCAACACCTGCCCGTTTCAAGTGCACGGTTGCACTGTGAGGAACCCTGCAAGGGTCACGCAATTACAGGCAAAACAGCCCTAACTCTAAAGCGCCTTACATAGGACGAGATTGGAGCGTAAAATGCACCACCCTTTATGCATTCTTTCTTCTTTACAGCGTTGGAAGAGTGTTCGTTCGCTGCATGTTTTACGCATGCGTACTTTCGCTTACATAATACCTTCGGAGGCTGACAACCTGTTAAGTAATCTATCAACGACTATCCGGACGGCATCAGCTGTGCAAAGAAGATTTGCAGTTGGCCTTCCAGAGCCGTCCAGAGCACACAAAGTAGGTCTACACATCGTGGCAACCAATATTTCGAAAAAAGTGAATTGCGTAGTATTATAAAGAATACAACTTTCAGAATGAGCAAAACTGCTTGGTTTGACCAAAGTACAAAGAGGTGCGATTTATACCACATCGATCCATTTATTGAATTAAAAATTACGCTGGCATTAGATAGAATATCGGAAACTCTAATTGACCGATTGAGGCTAGGCACGGCATACACAAAAACATTTGTTTTTTTTTTTTTCTTTGCACAGACACGGCAGAGCTGAAAGTCCCGAATGCGAATGCGGATTGATAGATGAAGACGTATGTCACCTTCTCGTAGACTGTCCACATCACGAGACGCCGTCTTAAGTCCGAACAGTTGGCATTAGACCGCAGACCGTTTAACATGAAGAAACTTCTGGGTCCGTGGCCTACTCGAGTTTTACAGTCGCACGCTTTAAAAGCATCAACACGTTCTTTACAAGACAGCGGGATTGCTGATAAGTATTAAGAAATAACGAACTTTCATTTGTAACAAATGTACTTATTATGTACAGTATCACGTGACTCTCATCATGTGTGTGTTGTGAAATGAATGACGTGTCGACAATTATGTACACACGAGCGAATGCATCTTTATACGGACCAGACGTGTGCTCTACTGTTTTGTGCTGGTGGACCGAATATTATCGAGGGACATTATATCAGAGACTTCATTCATTGACTTTCGAACATTTACTTACCATTGTGTTCTGATATGTGCGTATAAGTGTAAGTGTGTCTTTGCATATCTCTGCCCGAGTTTTCTACTTTCCATGCACTGCTTTGTACGTTTTGCTTCAAGATACGTGTTCAAGTTTAACTCAACGGCCAAGGAGTAGCCGGCGCCATAATGGTGCGCCGACATCTCCTTACATATCATATCAATAAGAAAAAAAGATGCGCGCCAATGCCCATCTATTGTATTCCCTTCTCACGTGCCCCAATACCAAACTGCGCGTGCCATTTCTGTGGTGCAAGTGTGTTTAAGTAGTCGCAGTTTCATCTTTCACAATCATGAGGGTTCCCATATTGAAAGTATTCCTTCCCCGAACTTGTGGCAGGGACGCACGATGCGAAATTACAAAATGATCGCGCTTGAAAGCTTCATACAAATGCACTGTCGACCCGCCGAACATAGTCAGTAATCTAAAACAAAGCGGAAATAAACGGTGCGTCCGCTCATTCATTTAAGGTAAGTTTCCCACCACATTCCGAATGGAACGTACCACTCATTTGTGCCTAGCACAGGCGCATTTGTTCTTTCGAAGAGAACACAGTGTTCCGCTACACCGTGTGATTATGTAAACGTCAAGCCGAGCAGTGTCGTTTGCTGGCCGGCCTGGCTATGTTTCTTTCGGCGACGCGCAAACGGAGCACTCGGTGCGAAAACGGGAAATGCCCATACCTCGTGTCGACCGCCTTTCTTTACTGGATTTCGTACTTCTTTGTGCACTATATAAATCACCTGCGTGGTACCCCTGTCATGCGTACGCACAGTTTTGTTTTTTCCTTCACTCGGGCTGTCGATACTTTGCTTTCGGACAATAATTAGCATGCAGTCCGCCGCCACGCTTTTCTGCTTCTACAGCTATTGTCACATGCGTCTATATATTTCTCCCCTATCTTTTCTTGCATCAATGCTTCCGCACATTTTTCACCGCGCCACGCACTTTAAGCTACATTCACTCCTCCTACAGTCTCGAAACGGGCCTGCCCTGCGCTCTCAAGAAATAAATGCCCCAATTTCGTAAACAAATGAATGGCGTGGCAGAGAAGGAACTCTGCGCTGTCTGATGAATGTGGCTGTACCCTTCACATCGGGCGGCAGCTATCACCACCTAGCCATAATGCTGACCTAACAAACAGCTACATTTATCTTGTTTTTTTTCTCTCTTTAAATAGTGAAGTATAGGACCGCGGTGCTTTGCAGTGAATGGTTTAGTTTTCACTCTTGCCTTGACTTTAGCCACCAATAAGATAACCACCTTCTAGTTAATTCTACCCGCCTAAAGTCTATTTTGCCCTCCCCCGTCTCTAAACCCCGGTGCTTTTGAAAAACTCTGCGCCATCATTCTAAACTATAAGGTGAAGCCCTTTACATAGCATTATCAAGTGTTCGGCAGTTTCCTTCTCTCCGCATGCACTGCATACCGTGTATACCCCTTCATATTTGGCCCGACATGTCGGAGTTGCTCGGGCAAGCGCTGACGCGAGTTTCCTATTCTATCATTTCCCAAGAGCTGAACACACTCGAGTTCATGTTACCTTTTTTTGAGAGAAGCGGCCACCTTCCCCCTGTTTTTTTTTTTTTTTTTTAATTACCACGCTCCTGGTTTTGTTTTCCCTCCATTACCGTACTTGTGGCACTTTTCTCCGCGCACTCGGTCTTCTCTAATTTACCTGTTCAACCTCCCCGAGCACACACGTCGAGCGCGGCACACCAACGCTCCTGCTAGCGGTGTTCAACAGAGAGAAGAGGATGGATTCGGAGCCGAATCTCTCAGCACAACCCCTATGCCGACGCAGACAATTTGGGTGGCTCTGAGAAGAGCCGTTGATTTGTCGTTGCTCGCTGTGGCCCACGACGCACGCCTACTTGGAGCTGGTGTACTTGGTGACGGCTTTTGTACCCTCGGACACCGCGTGCTTGGCCAGCTCTCCGGGCAGCAGCAGGCGCACCGCGGTCTGGATCTCCCGGCTCGTGATGGTCGAGCGCTTGTTGTAGTGAGCAAGGCGTGACGACTCGGCGGCGATACGCTCGAAGATGTCGTTCACGAAGCTGTTCATGATGGACATGGCCTTGCTGGAGACACCAGTGTCGGGGTGCACCTGCTTCAGCACCTTATAGATGTAGATGGAGAAGCTCTCCTTCCTGCGGCGCTTCTTCTTCTTCTTGTCCGTGGCGCGCACATTCTTCTGCGCCTTGCCGGCCTTCTTGACGGCTTTGCCAGACGGTTGGGGAGGCATGATTTCACACAACACGCACGCGAGACCAGAGTCGAATGCGCGTGTCCCCCCGTCTCGCCGCGCTTAAATATGAGCGAGGGGTGTTGACGAGATCAGCACAACGCGCGCGCCCCATTGGTTCGCACGGCTTCTCTCTCTCACACTCTCATCCGTTCCCCGCGAGCGGCGGCGCGCGATGGTGGCAACGGAAACCATTCGAGCACGGCTCTCATCTCAGAAGGCAGCAGCTTTCTTGTTTTCGGCAACCGGCGTCGTACCAAGCGAAAAGCAACACCATGTCCGGACGTGGCAAGGGCGGCAAGGCGAAAGGCAAGAGCAAGACCCGTTCTAGCCGCGCGGGGCTTCAGTTCCCCGTGGGCCGTATTCACCGCCTCCTACGCAAGGGAAACTACGCCGAGCGCGTCGGAGCTGGCGCTCCGGTCTACCTGGCTGCCGTACTCGAGTACCTGGCCGCCGAGGTGCTCGAGCTGGCGGGCAACGCCGCTCGTGACAACAAGAAGACCCGGATCATCCCCCGTCACTTGCAGCTCGCCATCCGCAACGACGAGGAGCTGAACAAACTGCTTTCCGGCGTCACCATCGCGCAGGGCGGTGTGTTGCCCAACATTCAAGCCGTGCTTCTTCCAAAGAAGACGGAGAAGAAGGCGTAAGCGAGCACCCCTTCCGCGCGCTCGCCGCATTCCCCAAACGGTCCTTCTAAGGACCACCCAAACAGGTGACGCGGCCGTGTTTCGCTTCGCAGTCACGATGGCTCTGTTCGTACCCTCAAGCGTGTTTGTTTTTCTATACTTTATATATATTTCCTCGCGACATCAGTTAGCCACAAGTGCGCGACGCCAAATGCTGCAAAGAGACAACCAAATCACGCAGCTCGGCACCGAAAAAGACAGAAAAGAGCATGTAAGCGTTGTCATTTCTCATTAAAAAAAAAAAAAAAAAAGCTCCACACGTAACCGTCTATCCTTACGATGACACCTGAACGGGTCAGCACAGGGACAGAGTAAATTTAATACCTTTGAATAGAAAAACAAACGTAAGGTAAAAAAAAAAAGAGAGAGAGAGAGAGAGAGAACCCGCCGTTAGCGCATTCCATTTGGTGCTTCTAACACAATTTATTTCGTCTATCTTGCTAGGCAGCGCAGCCACTATTACACAGAACACACAACACAAGCGCTTAACTTCAACTAAACGTTTATTGCAAAAAAAAAAAAAAAAATTGTCCAGAATATGGCACAAAAACTTGTTCAGCTTCAAAAGAAATGAAAGGAAATGACACGCGATGATTTCGAGTGTGTTAGTGCACTCTCTATCGCGCTCACGCGGAAAGAACTGTTTTTTGGATGGGGTGATAGAGAATAACAGACAGTAATGTGCGGGACTGGCACGTGTGCTTTTTGTTGTCTACCTTTTACTATTCTTTTTCTCTGTTCACCCCCTTTATAAACTCTGACGTTTGCAATGAAAGTTCAGTTGAAGTTAAGCGCTTGTGTTGTGAGGTCTGTGTAATAGTGGCTGCGCTTCCTAGCGAGATGGATCCTTACCAACTGGCCCGATACAATTGTTTATTTCGTCTCTCGGTAAAACTTCATCACCTCCTACGAGTGCACCCAAAAGTTGCGCCGGGGTCCAGCAGCCCAAGTCACCATGGCGTTACGCAAACAGAAGCCCTCAAAAACACCTTACAAGCGGCGGGCAAAAAGGTAAACACATAAATGAAATTGACACACCACAGGGTCGCAGCACGGCTGCTGCACACACACCGACTGAAGCTAGCCTACCTTTTCTCTGTCTACTCATAATGATACACACTTTTACCTTGAATTTGTCAAAGCTGAGCCATTTCTTCGTAATAACGACGCGCCGACGTTCCGTTCTTCCGCGCGCTAGACAACGGCAGCCACGTACGTACAAAACATGACAGCAAAAGAGGGTGCGGCCGGAGTACGTGGCCTGGAGTGGTCTCGTAGCCAAAGCAGACACGTTGGTGGTCCTGAGAAGGACCGTTTGTTGTTGCTTGCCTGTCGACCGAAGCGCAGGGAGCAGCCCAACTTAGGCGCGCTCACCGCGAATGCGCCGAGCCAGCTGGATGTCCTTTGGCATGATGGTGACGCGCTTAGCGTGGATGGCGCACAGGTTGGTGTCTTCGAAAAGACCAACGAGGTAGGCCTCGCTAGCTTCCTGTAGGGCCATCACGGCAGAACTCTGGAAACGGAGGTCCGTCTTGAAGTCCTGAGCGATTTCCCGCACCAGGCGCTGAAAGGGAAGCTTGCGGATCAGCAGTTCGGTCGACTTCTGGTATCGGCGAATTTCACGCAGGGCCACGGTTCCAGGCCTGTAACGGTGAGGTTTCTTCACCCCGCCTGTGGCAGGGGCACTCTTGCGAGCAGCCTTGGTAGCAAGCTGCTTACGCGGAGCCTTGCCTCCAGTACTCTTGCGCGCGGTTTGTTTAGTTCGGGCCATGCTGCGTGCGTCCGATCACCTCGACTGACGGAGCGAAACTGCGCTCCTGCCGGAGATCGGCAAAAGCGGCTTCGCCGCACGACCCATCTCTCTCCCTCCCATTGGCCGAAGCGTGAGAACCCGTCCGCGTGCGAGCGCGGAAGCGTACGCCAGGATGCTGGCTGGCGCTCATTTTCGGGCAACCGTGCAGTTCGCGGCTGCAAAGAGGTACACCGAAACGAAACCACTACCGCTGTACAATACAGCCTGCTGCGCATTTCTTTCGCCTTCCAGGCAACACATCAATCGACGCTGTAGCTCGTCGCTTCCCGAAGCGGCGCGACGGAGTGCGAGACGCCACCATTCACGCCAACAGCGCGCATCGCACTAGAGCGCCTCGCATCACCGAGGGCAAATGCGCACTGCCACGCCAAAAAAACTTGCTCCTTGCGTTGTCGCTTATTTGCGACCATTACGTAGATGGGCGAAGACGACGAGAGACCACCGGCAGTGTTGGTATATGCATACACGTCCGCGCAACGACAAGGAGTAAAACGCAACAAAACATTCTAACACAAACACCCCGTACATCCAACTGCCACTGAGCGCGCCTACTTGCTCAATCGCAGACAGTAACGGGACTCAATTTTATCTTCCTTTCCCTCTTAAGAATCACTCATACATACTTGCCAAACTACTAGGTGCGCTCAATGGCGGTTGGATGTACGGGGTGTTTGCGTTCGAATGTTTTGTTTCATTTTTACTCCTATTCCCTCGATATGTCGTCTCACTCTGGCTTCCCTCATGTCTCTTTCTCTACACTTTTATTCCCACCCTTTTAATCCCCCCTCACCCCCCATCCCTTGTGAGCTACCGCTGAGGTGTCGCATCCTGATGCAGACAGTTTCGGGGCTCACTTTCCTCTTCTTTTCCATCTTACACATCAGCAATCCCCCCCCCCCCCCCCAACCTCTAAGTGCTAAATATGTGGCACAAAAAGCAGGAAATGGACTCAATGAAAGGGTGAAAAATAATAATCATAATAGAAACGAAGATCAACACGCGCCTCAAAAAGCCCCATTCACTCCTCTTTCACATTTTCACGAGAAAATGAAGGTACACACATGGAGAACAATTTTTGTTATAGGTAGGCTTGCCTGAGCAGAACCACTGTCGTGCGCCTTGGTTACACATTCGACACGCCTCGTCCTGTGCGGAGGTGGGTGGGAAACCAAGGGTGCACTTGAAAATGCAATGCTCGTGGGTTGGTGTCGCCATCTGACGGCAGGCTCACGCGAGCGCGCCTTGCTTTCGAATTTCCCGCGCTCGAACCTCTCGCGTTTACATCATGGGCTAGTCCCCCCCCCCCCCCCTCTCGCGTGGGCGGCGAAGCCAGCCTCCCTAGAGTGACCACCTCTGCCGGCGAAATGGAAACACTTGTTGCGTAGCTGTCCGTCCAAGTAAAGCTTTCACAACTGCAGTGTTCGCAGCACCAGTACAGTACATGAGTGCCACTTCTATCAAGTGCAGCTTCCCTCAGCACGCTGCATGGGCAGCGCTTATTGTGTACTTGCTTCTGACTTGCGCAGAAATTCTGTTTAAACATCCCCTTCCACTTTTCTTTCTTTTTTTTTTGTATTTTGCAGCTCGGCAGCGCCAGGTGTGAAAAAAAAAAAACAAACAAAAATTATTAGGCGTGACAATGTACACAATGTGTTATTGAATGGGGCACTTCTGAGTGCACAGCGGGCGCGGTAAACACGACCAACCTGTCACAATCAATTTTTTCATTTGTAAGTACACATCCCTTCTTCGTCTGGGTGCCCCACGGTAGAACATAGTGCGTTTTTATTTATTTTGACACAACGTGACGCGATCGTGTAGTGGGCATTCCAAAGAAAAAAGCGAGTTCGTGCTTCCTGAGCATAGTCGTGTCTCCAAGAATGCAGTGACCAGGGTAGAACGCTGCGCTCGGCTTCTTCCTTCGCGCGATAAGGTAACTAGGCGACGTTCGCTTGACGGGCCCGTTTTAGCAGCTTGGCTTGCAGGAAGGAGAGGAAGAACTCGCAGATGCGGCGATTGATTCGTGCATGCAGACCCAGGAGAAAGACGACGACGCGAACGAAATGCGGTGAACGTGACAAGTACCCAGCGCGATCAAGCTACTACTACACGAGGTGCTGCTCACCTGAGCGATGACGCAATGATATTGCAAAGAGGGACGGACGGGTATGGCGAACCGCTGGGATCACACTGCCGAAGCATCAAGTGGGTAGCCCTGAAGAGGGCTGTTGTGTTCTCGTTGGCTGGCTGCAGGCGACGCCGCTGGCTTCTTAGCCTCCGAATCCGTACAGGGTGCGGCCCTGACGCTTGAGGGCGTACACGACGTCCATGGCTGTCACGGTCTTCCTTTTGGCGTGCTCGGTGTAAGTGACGGCATCGCGGATCACGTTCTCGAGGAACACCTTGAGAACGCCGCGAGTTTCCTCGTAGATGAGGCCAGAGATGCGCTTGACACCGCCACGGCGCGCCAGACGACGGATGGCCGGCTTGGTTATGCCCTGGATGTTGTCACGCAACACCTTTCGATGACGCTTGGCGCCACCCTTCCCCAGCCCTTTGCCACCTTTGCCACGGCCAGACATGACGGCTTCCGAAGTTTCTGCTTCTGCTTCGAAACGCGCCCGGAAAGCGAATGCTCGACACGATCGAGTCGCGGTGTCGGCGCCGGCCCGCGAGACTGAGGAGGAAGGCGAACGGCGCACGCCGGTTGGTCGGCGGCCAGCTCGTCTCTCTCTCCCTCTTTTCTTCGCGAGGAGCGCGTTGGCCGCGCAGGTTGCTGCACTGACTATTTTTCTGCACTACAAGATTGAATATACACGGCAAACATGCTTTCGTTTGTTTGTTTGTTTTTAATTCTTTTCTCGTTACTGTTGCTAAGTTTCTTGCCCATTCATTCACGCACCCTTCACTGCTGCAAAATGGCGTATCAGTCGTATCAGCTGCCCCAGCGGCAAGGAGACATCAAACCGAGTAAGCGACAATTCATGTACGCGTACGTACAAGCCCAGCGGATACAACGCGTTCGCTAAAAAACGTTTCATCGTGTCCACTGAACATGACACACGCAATATTTGTCAAAACTCACAGCTGCAACAGCTCACCTGTGTGCCGCACGTAAATAAACTGCACACTTAACACTTTGCGACTACTCGTCCCCGGCGTGTGCCCCCCCCCCCTCTTTTTTTTTTTTCTTTTCTATGTTCTCGCTTTCTCTCTAATCACATCAATGCCTCATTTGCACGCACGAAACCCGTTTCACGGCGTCACTTTGACGCCATCCTTGTCGCCAAACCAAGGGACTAACACACGCGGTCCGGGCACGGCCTCATGGCCGGAAATTTCTAAACAAAGCGTGCTCGCGTTGTTGTGGACGCCGGCACGTGAAATTCGGCAAAGTAACAGCACCTTTGGCTGGCTACGCGTGTCTCAAATTTTACTGTGGCAGCTCCACTACATATCGCGATACGGCAGTTTCACCGAAGCCACGCAACGCGACCGCGCTCATTTCAGCATTCACGGGGACGGCAGAGAGTGAGAGCGCACCTCCTCTCGGGCGCGCCTCTCCTCCCGTAAACACGGACTGTCAAGCGGTCCGGTCGCAGCGAAGTTTCCCCATCTCCTTGCGGGGTGGTTCAACACCTGCCCGTTTCAAGTGCACGGTTGCACTGTGAGGAACCCTGCAAGGGTCACGCAATTACAGGCAAAACAGCCCTAACTCTAAAGCGCCTTACATAGGACGAGATTGGAGCGTAAAATGCACCACCCTTTATGCATTCTTTCTTCTTTACAGCGTTGGAAGAGTGTTCGTTCGCTGCATGTTTTACGCATGCGTACTTTCGCTTACATAATACCTTCGGAGGCTGACAACCTGTTAAGTAATCTATCAACGACTATCCGGACGGCATCAGCTGTGCAAAGAAGATTTGCAGTTGGCCTTCCAGAGCCGTCCAGAGCACACAAAGTAGGTCTACACATCGTGGCAACCAATATTTCGAAAAAAGTGAATTGCGTAGTATTATAAAGAATACAACTTTCAGAATGAGCAAAACTGCTTGGTTTGACCAAAGTACAAAGAGGTGCGATTTATACCACATCGATCCATTTATTGAATTAAAAATTACGCTGGCATTAGATAGAATATCGGAAACTCTAATTGACCGATTGAGGCTAGGCACGGCATACACAAAAACATTTGTTTTTTTTTTTTTCTTTGCACAGACACGGCAGAGCTGAAAGTCCCGAATGCGAATGCGGATTGATAGATGAAGACGTATGTCACCTTCTCGTAGACTGTCCACATCACGAGACGCCGTCTTAAGTCCGAACAGTTGGCATTAGACCGCAGACCGTTTAACATGAAGAAACTTCTGGGTCCGTGGCCTACTCGAGTTTTACAGTCGCACGCTTTAAAAGCATCAACACGTTCTTTACAAGACAGCGGGATTGCTGATAAGTATTAAGAAATAACGAACTTTCATTTGTAACAAATGTACTTATTATGTACAGTATCACGTGACTCTCATCATGTGTGTGTTGTGAAATGAATGACGTGTCGACAATTATGTACACACGAGCGAATGCATCTTTATACGGACCAGACGTGTGCTCTACTGTTTTGTGCTGGTGGACCGAATATTATCGAGGGACATTATATCAGAGACTTCATTCATTGACTTTCGAACATTTACTTACCATTGTGTTCTGATATGTGCGTATAAGTGTAAGTGTGTCTTTGCATATCTCTGCCCGAGTTTTCTACTTTCCATGCACTGCTTTGTACGTTTTGCTTCAAGATACGTGTTCAAGTTTAACTCAACGGCCAAGGAGTAGCCGGCGCCATAATGGTGCGCCGACATCTCCTTACATATCATATCAATAAGAAAAAAAGATGCGCGCCAATGCCCATCTATTGTATTCCCTTCTCACGTGCCCCAATACCAAACTGCGCGTGCCATTTCTGTGGTGCAAGTGTGTTTAAGTAGTCGCAGTTTCATCTTTCACAATCATGAGGGTTCCCATATTGAAAGTATTCCTTCCCCGAACTTGTGGCAGGGACGCACGATGCGAAATTACAAAATGATCGCGCTTGAAAGCTTCATACAAATGCACTGTCGACCCGCCGAACATAGTCAGTAATCTAAAACAAAGCGGAAATAAACGGTGCGTCCGCTCATTCATTTAAGGTAAGTTTCCCACCACATTCCGAATGGAACGTACCACTCATTTGTGCCTAGCACAGGCGCATTTGTTCTTTCGAAGAGAACACAGTGTTCCGCTACACCGTGTGATTATGTAAACGTCAAGCCGAGCAGTGTCGTTTGCTGGCCGGCCTGGCTATGTTTCTTTCGGCGACGCGCAAACGGAGCACTCGGTGCGAAAACGGGAAATGCCCATACCTCGTGTCGACCGCCTTTCTTTACTGGATTTCGTACTTCTTTGTGCACTATATAAATCACCTGCGTGGTACCCCTGTCATGCGTACGCACAGTTTTGTTTTTTCCTTCACTCGGGCTGTCGATACTTTGCTTTCGGACAATAATTAGCATGCAGTCCGCCGCCACGCTTTTCTGCTTCTACAGCTATTGTCACATGCGTCTATATATTTCTCCCCTATCTTTTCTTGCATCAATGCTTCCGCACATTTTTCACCGCGCCACGCACTTTAAGCTACATTCACTCCTCCTACAGTCTCGAAACGGGCCTGCCCTGCGCTCTCAAGAAATAAATGCCCCAATTTCGTAAACAAATGAATGGCGTGGCAGAGAAGGAACTCTGCGCTGTCTGATGAATGTGGCTGTACCCTTCACATCGGGCGGCAGCTATCACCACCTAGCCATAATGCTGACCTAACAAACAGCTACATTTATCTTGTTTTTTTTCTCTCTTTAAATAGTGAAGTATAGGACCGCGGTGCTTTGCAGTGAATGGTTTAGTTTTCACTCTTGCCTTGACTTTAGCCACCAATAAGATAACCACCTTCTAGTTAATTCTACCCGCCTAAAGTCTATTTTGCCCTCCCCCGTCTCTAAACCCCGGTGCTTTTGAAAAACTCTGCGCCATCATTCTAAACTATAAGGTGAAGCCCTTTACATAGCATTATCAAGTGTTCGGCAGTTTCCTTCTCTCCGCATGCACTGCATACCGTGTATACCCCTTCATATTTGGCCCGACATGTCGGAGTTGCTCGGGCAAGCGCTGACGCGAGTTTCCTATTCTATCATTTCCCAAGAGCTGAACACACTCGAGTTCATGTTACCTTTTTTTGAGAGAAGCGGCCACCTTCCCCCTGTTTTTTTTTTTTTTTTTTAATTACCACGCTCCTGGTTTTGTTTTCCCTCCATTACCGTACTTGTGGCACTTTTCTCCGCGCACTCGGTCTTCTCTAATTTACCTGTTCAACCTCCCCGAGCACACACGTCGAGCGCGGCACACCAACGCTCCTGCTAGCGGTGTTCAACAGAGAGAAGAGGATGGATTCGGAGCCGAATCTCTCAGCACAACCCCTATGCCGACGCAGACAATTTGGGTGGCTCTGAGAAGAGCCGTTGATTTGTCGTTGCTCGCTGTGGCCCACGACGCACGCCTACTTGGAGCTGGTGTACTTGGTGACGGCTTTTGTACCCTCGGACACCGCGTGCTTGGCCAGCTCTCCGGGCAGCAGCAGGCGCACCGCGGTCTGGATCTCCCGGCTCGTGATGGTCGAGCGCTTGTTGTAGTGAGCAAGGCGTGACGACTCGGCGGCGATACGCTCGAAGATGTCGTTCACGAAGCTGTTCATGATGGACATGGCCTTGCTGGAGACACCAGTGTCGGGGTGCACCTGCTTCAGCACCTTATAGATGTAGATGGAGAAGCTCTCCTTCCTGCGGCGCTTCTTCTTCTTCTTGTCCGTGGCGCGCACATTCTTCTGCGCCTTGCCGGCCTTCTTGACGGCTTTGCCAGACGGTTGGGGAGGCATGATTTCACACAACACGCACGCGAGACCAGAGTCGAATGCGCGTGTCCCCCCGTCTCGCCGCGCTTAAATATGAGCGAGGGGTGTTGACGAGATCAGCACAACGCGCGCGCCCCATTGGTTCGCACGGCTTCTCTCTCTCACACTCTCATCCGTTCCCCGCGAGCGGCGGCGCGCGATGGTGGCAACGGAAACCATTCGAGCACGGCTCTCATCTCAGAAGGCAGCAGCTTTCTTGTTTTCGGCAACCGGCGTCGTACCAAGCGAAAAGCAACACCATGTCCGGACGTGGCAAGGGCGGCAAGGCGAAAGGCAAGAGCAAGACCCGTTCTAGCCGCGCGGGGCTTCAGTTCCCCGTGGGCCGTATTCACCGCCTCCTACGCAAGGGAAACTACGCCGAGCGCGTCGGAGCTGGCGCTCCGGTCTACCTGGCTGCCGTACTCGAGTACCTGGCCGCCGAGGTGCTCGAGCTGGCGGGCAACGCCGCTCGTGACAACAAGAAGACCCGGATCATCCCCCGTCACTTGCAGCTCGCCATCCGCAACGACGAGGAGCTGAACAAACTGCTTTCCGGCGTCACCATCGCGCAGGGCGGTGTGTTGCCCAACATTCAAGCCGTGCTTCTTCCAAAGAAGACGGAGAAGAAGGCGTAAGCGAGCACCCCTTCCGCGCGCTCGCCGCATTCCCCAAACGGTCCTTCTAAGGACCACCCAAACAGGTGACGCGGCCGTGTTTCGCTTCGCAGTCACGATGGCTCTGTTCGTACCCTCAAGCGTGTTTGTTTTTCTATACTTTATATATATTTCCTCGCGACATCAGTTAGCCACAAGTGCGCGACGCCAAATGCTGCAAAGAGACAACCAAATCACGCAGCTCGGCACCGAAAAAGACAGAAAAGAGCATGTAAGCGTTGTCATTTCTCATTAAAAAAAAAAAAAAAAAAGCTCCACACGTAACCGTCTATCCTTACGATGACACCTGAACGGGTCAGCACAGGGACAGAGTAAATTTAATACCTTTGAATAGAAAAACAAACGTAAGGTAAAAAAAAAAAAAGAGAGAGAGAGAGAGAGAACCCGCCGTTAGCGCATTCCATTTGGTGCTTCTAACACAATTTATTTCGTCTATCTTGCTAGGCAGCGCAGCCACTATTACACAGAACACACAACACAAGCGCTTAACTTCAACTAAACGTTTATTGCAAAAAAAAAAAAAAAAATTGTCCAGAATATGGCACAAAAACTTGTTCAGCTTCAAAAGAAATGAAAGGAAATGACACGCGATGATTTCGAGTGTGTTAGTGCACTCTCTATCGCGCTCACGCGGAAAGAACTGTTTTTTGGATGGGGTGATAGAGAATAACAGACAGTAATGTGCGGGACTGGCACGTGTGCTTTTTGTTGTCTACCTTTTACTATTCTTTTTCTCTGTTCACCCCCTTTATAAACTCTGACGTTTGCAATGAAAGTTCAGTTGAAGTTAAGCGCTTGTGTTGTGAGGTCTGTGTAATAGTGGCTGCGCTTCCTAGCGAGATGGATCCTTACCAACTGGCCCGATACAATTGTTTATTTCGTCTCTCGGTAAAACTTCATCACCTCCTACGAGTGCACCCAAAAGTTGCGCCGGGGTCCAGCAGCCCAAGTCACCATGGCGTTACGCAAACAGAAGCCCTCAAAAACACCTTACAAGCGGCGGGCAAAAAGGTAAACACATAAATGAAATTGACACACCACAGGGTCGCAGCACGGCTGCTGCACACACACCGACTGAAGCTAGCCTACCTTTTCTCTGTCTACTCATAATGATACACACTTTTACCTTGAATTTGTCAAAGCTGAGCCATTTCTTCGTAATAACGACGCGCCGACGTTCCGTTCTTCCGCGCGCTAGACAACGGCAGCCACGTACGTACAAAACATGACAGCAAAAGAGGGTGCGGCCGGAGTACGTGGCCTGGAGTGGTCTCGTAGCCAAAGCAGACACGTTGGTGGTCCTGAGAAGGACCGTTTGTTGTTGCTTGCCTGTCGACCGAAGCGCAGGGAGCAGCCCAACTTAGGCGCGCTCACCGCGAATGCGCCGAGCCAGCTGGATGTCCTTTGGCATGATGGTGACGCGCTTAGCGTGGATGGCGCACAGGTTGGTGTCTTCGAAAAGACCAACGAGGTAGGCCTCGCTAGCTTCCTGTAGGGCCATCACGGCAGAACTCTGGAAACGGAGGTCCGTCTTGAAGTCCTGAGCGATTTCCCGCACCAGGCGCTGAAAGGGAAGCTTGCGGATCAGCAGTTCGGTCGACTTCTGGTATCGGCGAATTTCACGCAGGGCCACGGTTCCAGGCCTGTAACGGTGAGGTTTCTTCACCCCGCCTGTGGCAGGGGCACTCTTGCGAGCAGCCTTGGTAGCAAGCTGCTTACGCGGAGCCTTGCCTCCAGTACTCTTGCGCGCGGTTTGTTTAGTTCGGGCCATGCTGCGTGCGTCCGATCACCTCGACTGACGGAGCGAAACTGCGCTCCTGCCGGAGATCGGCAAAAGCGGCTTCGCCGCACGACCCATCTCTCTCCCTCCCATTGGCCGAAGCGTGAGAACCCGTCCGCGTGCGAGCGCGGAAGCGTACGCCAGGATGCTGGCTGGCGCTCATTTTCGGGCAACCGTGCAGTTCGCGGCTGCAAAGAGGTACACCGAAACGAAACCACTACCGCTGTACAATACAGCCTGCTGCGCATTTCTTTCGCCTTCCAGGCAACACATCAATCGACGCTGTAGCTCGTCGCTTCCCGAAGCGGCGCGACGGAGTGCGAGACGCCACCATTCACGCCAACAGCGCGCATCGCACTAGAGCGCCTCGCATCACCGAGGGCAAATGCGCACTGCCACGCCAAAAAAAAACTTGCTCCTTGCGTTGTCGCTTATTTGCGACCATTACGTAGATGGGCGAAGACGACGAGAGACCACCGGCAGTGTTGGTATATGCATACACGTCCGCGCAACGACAAGGAGTAAAAACGCAACAAAACATTCTAACACAAACACCCCGTACATCCAACTGCCACTGAGCGCGCCTACTTGCTCAATCGCAGACAGTAACGGGACTCAATTTTATCTTCCTTTCCCTCTTAAGAATCACTCATACATACTTGCCAAACTACTAGGTGCGCTCAATGGCGGTTGGATGTACGGGGGTGTTTGCGTTCGAATGTTTTGTTTTCATTTTTACTCCTATTCCCTCGATATGTCGTCTCACTCTGGCTTCCCTCATGTCTCTTTCTCTACACTTTTATTCCCACCCTTTTAATCCCCCCCTCACCCCCCATCCCTTGTGAGCTACCGCTGAGGTGTCGCATCCTGATGCAGACAGTTTCGGGGCTCACTTTCCTCTTCTTTTCCATCTTACACATCAGCAATCCCCCCCCCCCAACCTCTAAGTGCTAAATATGTGGCACAAAAAGCAGGAAATGGACTCAATGAAAGGGTGAAAAATAATAATCATAATAGAAACGAAGATCAACACGCGCCTCAAAAAGCCCCATTCACTCCTCTTTCACATTTTCACGAGAAAAATGAAGGTACACACATGGAGAACAATTTTTGTTATAGGTAGGCTTGCCTGAGCAGAACCACTGTCGTGCGCCTTGGTTACACATTCGACACGCCTCGTCCTGTGCGGAGGTGGGTGGGAAACCAAGGGTGCACTTGAAAATGCAATGCTCGTGGGTTGGTGTCGCCATCTGACGGCAGGCTCACGCGAGCGCGCCTTGCTTTCGAATTTCCCGCGCTCGAACCTCTCGCGTTTACATCATGGGCTAGTCCCCCCCCCCCCCCCTCTCGCGTGGGCGGCGAAGCCAGCCTCCCTAGAGTGACCACCTCTGCCGGCGAAATGGAAACACTTGTTGCGTAGCTGTCCCGTCCAAGTAAAGCTTTCACAACTGCAGTGTTCGCAGCACCAGTACAGTACATGAGTGCCACTTCTATCAAGTGCAGCTTCCCTCAGCACGCTGCATGGGCAGCGCTTATTGTGTACTTGCTTCTGACTTGCGCAGAAATTCTGTTTAAAACATCCCCTTCCACTTTTCTTTCTTTTTTTTTTTGTATTTTTGCAGCTCGGCAGCGCCAGGTGTGAAAAAAAAAAACAAACAAAAATTATTAGGCGTGACAATGTACACAATGTGTTATTGAATGGGGCACTTCTGAGTGCACAGCGGGCGCGGTAAACACGACCAACCTGTCACAATCAATTTTTTTCATTTGTAAGTACACATCCCTTCTTCGTCTGGGTGCCCCACGGTAGAACATAGTGCGTTTTTATTTATTTTGACACAACGTGACGCGATCGTGTAGTGGGCATTCCAAAGAAAAAAGCGAGTTCGTGCTTCCTGAGCATAGTCGTGTCTCCAAGAATGCAGTGACCAGGGTAGAACGCCTGCGCTCGGCTTCTTCCTTCGCGCGATAAGGTAACTAGGCGACGTTCGCTTGGACGGGCCCGTTTTAGCAGCTTGGCTTGCAGGAAGGAGAGGAAGAACTCGCAGATGCGGCGATTGATTCGTGCATGCAGACCCAGGAGAAAGACGACGACGCGAACGAAATGCGGTGAACGTGACAAGTACCCAGCGCGATCAAGCTACTACTACACGAGGTGCTGCTCACCTGAGCGATGACGCAATGATATTGCAAAGAGGGACGGACGGGTATGGCGAACCGCTGGGATCACACTGCCGAAGCATCAAGTGGGTAGCCCTGAAGAGGGCTGTTGTGTTCTCGTTGGCTGGCTGCAGGCGACGCCGCTGGCTTCTTAGCCTCCGAATCCGTACAGGGTGCGGCCCTGACGCTTGAGGGCGTACACGACGTCCATGGCTGTCACGGTCTTCCTTTTGGCGTGCTCGGTGTAAGTGACGGCATCGCGGATCACGTTCTCGAGGAACACCTTGAGAACGCCGCGAGTTTCCTCGTAGATGAGGCCAGAGATGCGCTTGACACCGCCACGGCGCGCCAGACGACGGATGGCCGGCTTGGTTATGCCCTGGATGTTGTCACGCAAACACCTTTCGATGACGCTTGGCGCCACCCTTCCCCAGCCCTTTGCCACCTTTGCCACGGCCAGACATGACGGCTTCCGAAGTTTCTGCTTCTGCTTCGAAACGCGCCCGGAAAGCGAATGCTCGACACGATCGAGTCGCGGTGTCGGCGCCGGCCCGCGAGACTGAGGAGGAAGGCGAACGGCGCACGCCGGTTGGTCGGCGGCCAGCTCGTCTCTCTCTCCCTCTTTTCTTCGCGAGGAGCGCGTTGGCCGCGCAGGTTGCTGCACTGACTATTTTTCTGCACTACAAGATTGAATATACACGGCAAACATGCTTTCGTTTGTTTGTTTGTTTTTAATTCTTTTCTCGTTACTGTTGCTAAGTTTCTTGCCCATTCATTTCACGCACCCTTCACTGCTGCAAAATGGCGTATCAGTCGTATCAGCTGCCCCAGCGGCAAGGAGACATCAAACCGAGTAAGCGACAATTCATGTACGCGTACGTACAAGCCCAGCGGATACAACGCGTTCGCTAAAAAACGTTTCATCGTGTCCACTGAACATGACACACGCAATATTTGTCAAAAACTCACAGCTGCAACAGCTCACCTGTGTGCCGCACGTAAATAAACTGCACACTTAACACTTTGCGACTACTCGTCCCCGGCGTGTGCCCCCCCCCCCTCTTTTTTTTTTTCTTTTCTATGTTCTCGCTTTCTCTCTAATCACATCAATGCCTCATTTGCACGCACGAAACCCGTTTCACGGCGTCACTTTGACGCCATCCTTGTCGCCAAACCAAGGGGACTAACACACGCGGTCCGGGCACGGCCCTCATGGCCGGAAATTTCTAAACAAAGCGTGCTCGCGTTGTTGTGGACGCCGGCACGTGAAATTCGGCAAAGTAACAGCACCTT
This sequence comes from Rhipicephalus microplus, assembly GCF_043290135.1. NCBI lineage: Eukaryota > Metazoa > Arthropoda > Arachnida > Ixodida > Ixodidae > Rhipicephalus > Rhipicephalus microplus. The sequence goes on from NW_027464994.1 coordinate 84,324, forward strand.
TGGCTGGCTACGCGTGTCTCAAATTTTTACTGTGGCAGCTCCACTACATATCGCGATACGGCAGTTTCACCGAAGCCACGCAACGCGACCGCGCTCATTTCAGCATTCACGGGGGACGGCAGAGAGTGAGAGCGCACCTCCTCTCGGGCGCGCCTCTCCTCCCGTAAACACGGACTGTCAAGCGGTCCGGTCGCAGCGAAGTTTCCCCCATCTCCTTGCGGGGTGGTTCAACACCTGCCCGTTTCAAGTGCACGGTTGCACTGTGAGGAACCCTGCAAGGGTTCACGCAATTACAGGCAAAACAGCCCTAACTCTAAAGCGCCTTACATAGGACGAGATTGGAGCGTAAAATGCACCACCCTTTATGCATTCTTTCTTCTTTACAGCGTTGGAAGAGTGTTCGTTCGCTGCATGTTTTTACGCATGCGTACTTTCGCTTACATAATACCTTCGGAGGCTGACAACCTGTTAAGTAATCTATCAACGACTATCCGGACGGCATCAGCTGTGCAAAGAAGATTTGCAGTTGGCCTTCCAGAGCCGTCCAGAGCACACAAAGTAGGTCTACACATCGTGGCAACCAATATTTCGAAAAAAGTGAATTGCGTAGTATTATAAAGAATACAACTTTCAGAATGAGCAAAACTGCTTGGTTTGACCAAAGTACAAAGAGGTGCGATTTATACCACATCGATCCATTTATTGAATTAAAAATTACGCTGGCATTAGATAGAATATCGGAAACTCTAATTGACCGATTGAGGCTAGGCACGGCATACACAAAAACATTTGTTTTTTTTTTTTTTTTCTTTGCACAGACACGGCAGAGCTGAAAGTCCCGAATGCGAATGCGGATTGATAGATGAAGACGTATGTCACCTTCTCGTAGACTGTCCACATCACGAGACGCCGTCTTAAGTCCGAACAGTTTGGCATTAGACCGCAGACCGTTTAACATGAAGAAACTTCTGGGTCCGTGGCCTACTCGAGTTTTACAGTCGCACGCTTTAAAAGCATCACACGTTCTTTACAAGACAGCGGGATTGCTGATAAGTATTAAGAAATAACGAACTTTCATTTGTAACAAATGTACTTATTATGTACAGTATCACGTGACTCTCATCATGTGTGTGTTGTGAAATGAATGACGTGTCGACAATTATGTACACACGAGCGAATGCATCTTTATACGGACCAGACGTGTGCT